>NC_043979.1:14601611-14901611 GCF_902148855.1 Sphaeramia orbicularis | reverse complement strand
ACACATAAAACCCAAGGCTAGAGCTTTATATTTCCTCCTTTCAAGCAAACGTTTCACTAAGGTGTAAAGATGATTTACACGTGATCAACATCCATGTAGAGTAATCCACTGCACTCCAGGTCCAGGCTCCTCAAAGTAAACTGGGTGACATCAAAAATGTAAAATTTTTGTTGATTAAACATGCACAAAACAGTGAACGCAGACGATTCTTGCCCTCACATAACAATCTTTCTTACATTTTAAAAGCTGTTATGATTAAATCAAGCACATTTACTGAAGTGATGCTTGTATTATAGTATTTCTATGTCAGTACATCTCAGAGGCTAATTTTTACTCTGTTACATTTACATGAGTGTTTTCCATCCCATTCCTGTCCAGTGAAAATCTCCAAATATGTTGATTTAGATTGTTTGTGATAAACTGAAGGATAAAGTGTTCCTTTATATGTTGAGAAAACTCTCCTCCTTCTTAAGCTAAATAAACTCTTTAGAAATCCTCTTGGATTTGCTGGAAAATACATTGACACAAAGTTTGAAACAAGCCTGTGTATATATGACAATCTTATAGAATTTGATACGTTGCTGTCAATTAAATTATGGTAAATTGAACAGCAATAAGTAGATAAAACTAAACCTTTGACATCTATAGCAAAACATTATGAATCCAATACACATATCAGTAAAACTGTGACTGGGACCATTTTACTATGTAGTGCAGAGGTGTCAAACTCATTTTAGTTCCGGGGCCACATTCAGCTAAATTTGATCAGAAGTGGGCCAAACCAGTAAAATACTAACATAATAATATATAAATAATGTCAACTCCAAACTTTTTTTTCAGTGAAAAAGTAAAATTACCTTATGAAAATGTTTACATCTACAAACTATCCTTTCAAACGATGTGAATAACATGAACAAACTGGGGGAAAAAAAGTGGAATTTTAACACTATTATGCTTCAGTTTATTGTTTACACATGTACATTATAACTTACAGATCACAGTGGATCTACAGATACACAAAATATTTAGTAACAGGTGCAATATAATTAAAATTACATTTCTCTTAAGACATTTCAGGTTGTTCATATTTGTTCAGCTTATTCAGATTTTTGCAAAATTATGCTTTGTTTTAGTCTAAATACATGAAAACATTTACATTTACAAAGAGAAAATTTGGAGTTGTGAGTATTTATAGGTTATTATGGGATTGTATTGGTCTGAATGTGGAACCTGAACTAAAATGATTGTTAATATCTTAGTGTAATTTTTGCATTTCTCAAATTCATCGCAGGGGTTGGACTGGACCCTTTGGCGGGCTGGATTTGGCCCCTGGGCCGCATGTTTGACACCTGTGACGTAGTGACTACTTTTATCTTTTATACTTTAAGTATATTGCTGATATACTCCCATACTTTGACTTCAATGAGGTTTAGAGCTCAAAAAATGTAGCTGTAGCAGAATATTTTCCATGTAATGTTAGTATTTTAATACTTTTTCTTTGCTGGCATTTGCTGATATGCATAAAATTATCATCCCATTGCCTTAAAAGTGGTCAAAAAGCCCACATGGTACTAGTTTGTGTTGAAATTGGTGGTAAATTGAGCTAATGTCTTGTAAATAATTAACAGATTCTGATTTAGCAGAATCTGAAATATATATATATTTTTTATATATATTTGCTCCATGATACTGTGATTAGCAAATAACAGTACATTTAAAAGGAAAAGCAACCCATTTGGATTAAAAACGGATCTTTTTTTACCCTAGAAAAAGCTGATTTTTAGTAAATGTACAATAATTACTGAGCTGACTGTTAATGTATTGCAGTTACAAGCAGATAAAACCTAGTTAATGATCAGGCACAGAAGTGTAATTGTTATCAAAATGTAAAAGATGCTGCAAAGGGTCATTAGTCACATCATCCAGGCCATGATAAACCTAAAAAATGTAAATATAAGACCACTTTTGGCAGACAGGGTTAACCAAACAGATTAAATGTATGATAATTATTGAACTCAGTAGATAAATGTACACTGCCTGACCTAAAGACGAGACCACCTTTAGCTTTCATTATGGGATGCATTTATGATATTTACACAAAGTCACAACATTTATTTCTGTCAATTGGTGACATTCATTTTTTGCTATGATCTTGTATTTTTGATGCAGAGTCAGACCACTGTGCCACATCCCAAACATTGTCAGTGGGGTTCAGGTCTGGACTCTGTGGAGGCCAATCAATCAGTAGCAGCTGGTGAAATTATTTTTTGGTGTGGCACAGTTTGCAAGTCGGTTTTTGGATGCTTTATAACCACATATCACATCTAGGATGTACCGAAGCTCATGCACCACTATTTTAAATATTAATTTAACCCATAAAGACCCAGAGCTGCTTTTGTGGCAGTTTCCAAATGAATTTTTCTCTATATTTAATTTTTTTTTGAGTGATTTATCACCATTTATTATAATATTAGCATCTGTATTTTGCATTTTTTCTGTGTAAATCTTGTATTTTCCTATATTTAATTGACTGATCATGTAGATTTTCATTAAAGCTCAGAGTAAATTGAAAGGTTATCAATCAGAAACCAAAAAAAAAATGAAGAAAAATTTACTTTTTCAGCAAAGATATCAATAAGTGGACATAAAAGCAAGTGTTTCCATTCACTGTCATTTATTAAATCTTCATGGGTTTTACTGGTGAATCAATGTTGTAGAAGATGATGGTGATTCCATTTTCACTGCGGAGCCTCTGAACGTCCAAATGGGTCATATCTGATAACTGTGAAAAGTTGACAAACTATATTTAACACAGTGTTTTTCAACCTTGGGGTCGGGACCCCACGTGGGGTCGCCTGGAATTCAAATGGGGTCTCCTGAAATTTCTAGTAATAGATAAAAATTAACCCTATAATGCCAAACGTATCATATTTGATACATGAGTTTTGAAGCCCTCTACATGATCAGTGTGATATTTTTTTTCTTGAAAAACCTGATGTATACAATTAGATACTTGCAATACACAGATAATCCACCAGAGGGGAGGAATTTGTTCACCAGAGGCCTTTCCAATCACACTTCAAGATTGTCATTAACAAGGAAGGAGGCAGAACTTTGCCAATTTTGAAAAGGAATTACTAATTTGTTAGACAGGTTTATGTTATATTATGTTTTTGTTTGTTCAAAAATAATAATATTTGAGCACTGAGACCCAATGTATGAAATATGATACAAAACTGACACTCACACATGGAAATTGATATTTGAAAAAAAAAAAAATGGTTTGGTTGTTCAAAAGGACCAATAAAGGTCCAGTTTCAAAGAACTAGAATTTTCTTTCAATAATTTAATGGTTCAGGCTTTACAGGGTTAAAAAAATACTAATAAAAAATATATGGTGAGTTGAGAGAGACAATCACATACATAAAAGTCATGACAAACTGTGAAGCTGAAACTGAAGCACTGTGGTACTGTTTATCTGTCAAATGTTCATTGTGGTCGGTTTAAGATGCTGCAGCTCTTTCATAATTCATAGTTTGAGTTATTGTTTGTTCAGTATTAATTTGCAGGATGGTAAATCCAAGCTGGCCTGACTGTACATATCTTGACCAAGGAAAATAAAATTCTCTCTTTGTGTAGTAATCTCAACCTGACATTTCTGCTTCTGTCCATAATAATATACATTATATAGACTAAATGTCATCTAAAATTACTGTTTATTTGCAACATAGTATAGCAACTATGACATGATCAAAAACTAATTAATTTTAGCCAAAAAAAAGTCTCTGTTTTGAATGTCTGGGGTTGCCAGAAATTTGTGATGTTAAAATGGGGTCACGAGCCAAAAAAAGGTTGGGAACCACTGATTTAACACCAATTATTTACATGTATTGATAGGATCAGTGGATCAATAGGTATTAAACAGTTTAGATCAGTAGATGCTTTTGGTCTTTATAGGTTAAATTTTAAATACACAGTATGTGTTTTCAGACAGTTATTTTTTTTAATGTAAATTTCACCCGTTTATCCTTCAAACATATTTTGGGCATATTTTCCCACTACACTACTGTTAAATTCAGGTATGTCCCTGACAAGTGTCTTTTTCCACTGAAAATATGGACAATGCATTCAGACCAGGGGTGAAGGTAGTGCAGGTAGGTCACATGGCATTAAAAAAAATAGGAAATCAATGCAAGGGAAAAGATGTCAGTGTTATCACTTGTGCCAGGATTCAGACCCTGGTCTCCCACATGGAAGCCAGTATCTTTACCCACCGAGCTATCATGTCACATGTCCGTGTCTCAGTAGTATTACCTACAGACCCATTTGCAGATTGCATTGCATGGTCTCTTTCACTGTCTGATCCTGATGATGATTCCTGGTGTTGTTATCTTGGAATATGTGGAAAAAAAATCCATTGATGTCATTGATCTTCAAGTAAAATGCTTCCAGAATAAAAATAGTGAAATTTTACCACGTTTGAGTCACTGATAAAGAAAAATCAAGTCAAAAATGCTGATTGGCTGAAGTTTCCAAGATACAGTCTTGGGTCAAAATGTGAAATTTAAGAATTAACAAGAGAATGGGTTTAACTCCAAAGGAATATTAGTGTCAGAGCTACCAGATCTACATCAAAACACTGTCTGCACATTATAATACATTCACTTTACAGGTTCTATCTAGTGGAAGATTTATTAATCTATTGTATAAATGTACATAAACCAATATATACAGGGTGACACAAAAAAATGGGAACTTTTTAACAATCCAATAAAACCAAGAGTGATGGAAGAAAAATATTTTATTCATAGTAATTGAAATCTTAAAACATGCCATTTAAGAAACAATGATGGAATTTTCATTTTTTAAAAATCACTTCCTGTAGATGGCGTCCTCCTGTACGAATGCATTCTTGAAATCTGCTGTTGAGATTCCTCATTGACCGCTGCAACATCTCAGCTGGGATACTGTGAATTTCATCCTGAATTCTCTGTTTTAACTCATCCAGAGTTCTTGGTTGAGTCATGTACACTTTACTCTTGAGATAGCCCCACAAGAAAAAAATCACAAACGGATAAATCTGGCGATCTAGGGGGCCAGGGAACGTTACCGAATCTTGAGATCACACGGTTACCGAACAATTCTTGCACAGCCGCCAATGGTTACTAAAATGGGGGCGTGTTTACTTGCTCAAGGTCACTGTCTCGTAGTGCTGCCACTTGCTCATGTCTGCCAATACGCACTTCAAAAATTCCCATTTTTTTGGGTCACCCTGTATATATGTGTAATAACACTTTATCATTTTCCTTGAAAATATCAGCAAACCAGTACTTTTGTCATTTGTTTTCCAATTAGTCTTATTAAAATATGTAACATTTAGCACATTTAATCTCTGAGGCACATCATTTCTAAAAAAAAAAAAAAAAAAAATGTAGACCAGTGTGTTCAGACCTGTTCATTCAGGTTCATCTGACCTCATTTGATGGACACATAACGTTCCTGAACCTAGACCTGACCAACTGAACAAAGCCCAGACCAAAACACTGCCCCCACAGGCTTGTACTGGAGGCACTAGGCATGATGGGTAATCACTTCATCCACCTCTCTTCTCGTCCTTATGCACCCAGGATGTACTCCAGAACAGGGTCAGTCTGGACTCATCAGACCACATGACCTTTTTCCATTAAACTCAGTCTAATTTTTATGTTCTTTATCAAACTGATTGTTGTTCAAGAAATGAGAATTGACAAAATGATGACTTTTTTATGACTGGGCTGTGTATGACTCAGCAGTTGTTTCGTGGATTTTTAGTGTAAGCAAGATCGCGTAAAGGTCCATATGAGCAAAATGTAGTGTCACCAGTAAAAGGGTTTTGGATTTATCAGATTTAACTCACTAACATTGAATTTAGTTTCCCTTAAACTCCCATTTAAGGGAAAATACAGAAGAAAAACCTAGACGAGACCCCTGGATCGAGACTCGTTGCTCTGATGATCTTCAGACACATCTTTCGAGATTACGGGAAACCGAACATGCCAGAGCCAGCAGGCCCGTCTACGGCTACAACATTCCACTGGAGTCGAGCAGGAAGCTGATTGGTCAGTGGGAGTTAGGTGGTAAAGCAGCAAAAGCTATAGACTGTAAGCTAGACATCTCCAGGGCCTCATTATAAGCCTCATTCCCAGCAGCTCAGACTCTCATGTCTCAGTGCCCAGGAGCAGCGAGAGGGCCCACTTCATCGAAACAGCTAGGGATACTTTCTGCTTCTGCCGCGTTTGTTCGGGGCTGAATGAGTCTTTGTGAAGCGTGATATATGGTAGAAGTGACAGCCTGCCTCAAATCCATTTACAATCAAGGACCAAATCTCCCTGTAGTTTCTGATTCAGCTTTAATCCCAGACAGCACCACACCTTTATCTCATAATTACTAAAAAGGAAATATGCGGGGATTGTATCAGTTTGGGGAGGAATTAGAGGAGCGGCAGGGAGAACGCCCATGCTGTGCAGCCGTCCAGACGCTGGATTACGCAGCTAGAAAGAGGACTTAAAGCCAGGCTGGGCCAGATTCTGGGTCTCACATGTGCGTTAGATGTAGTAAGGAAATGAGTTGAAATGAAAAAGAAAATAAAATTAACTTATGTCTCTAATCAAGGTTAAGCAATAGAAGTTTCCGACTTTTTCCTCCTAAAGGACGACTTAAAGATTCCATATGTAAGATCTGTGCGCTAATGGCAGGTTTATACATCGTTAGGAATGGTTGTTAACCTTAAAAGACATAGTTTCACCAGCATCAAGCGTCCACTAATCTAAAATGTCTAAACTTATCAATATATTGAAATATTTCAGGTAAAATGCTGTTTCTCAGATTTTCATCGCCATCAGATATGACCTATTTAGATGTTCAGAGACTCTGTAGTGAACGTGGAAACACCGTCATCTTCTGCAATATTGATTTACCAGTAAAACCCATGTTGGCTGATAAATGACAGTGGTTGCTGATGCTTATTTTCACATTCAGTTAAAGATATATTTTGATGAAAAGTCATTTTTTTCCTCAGTTTTCTCTTGTCTGATATAACCTTTGAATTTTCTCTGAGATTAAATGAACATCTATATAATCAGTAAATAAAATATAGGAAAATACCTGATTTTCAAATGTAAAATACAGAGGTTAATATAATAAATGTTTTGAAGTCGTTTAGTGAAGTTTAAATGTAGAGAAAACTTCATTTGAAAGTTGCCTCATAAGGGTAAATGTCACTTCCACCAAATGTCTTGGTTGACTTTGTACACAATAACAGCCTGTACACTGATGTTTATGTCAATAATTCGGGTCGTATCTTCTGTTGTGTTCCTGATTCCCTCTTTTGTGAAGTTACACTAGCTAAGAGAAATGTTGGCTCACATTAGGGGTGTCAGACTCATTTCTTCCAGGTACCACATTCAGTCCAATTCGATCTGAAATGGGCCGGACCAGTAATATAACCGCATTATAACCTAAAACATAACATATTTTTGTCTTTGTTTTAGTTTAGTAAAAAAAACATTCCATTATAAAAATATTTACAAACTATTCTTTCACCAAAAAAAAGAAATTTTGTAAGAAAAATTATATTTTAACAATACTATGCCTCAACATATCCTTTGTATATGTGCATTATACACAATGTTACACTTACATTTGGTAACAGGCTGTATTGTTAAAATTTTGGAGTTTGGAACTAAAAAAAGAATAATTTCTCATTCAATTCCTCATTTGCCCAAGTCATTATTATAGTTCTTTTCAGTTCAACTGGACCAGTTTTGCTTCTTTGAGGCAAAATTAGCCCAGTTGAACCTAAAAGAACTACCAAGAAAAATGGTAATGTCATCATTTATAGGTTATTATGCTATTACTTTACTTTAGGTCATATTTTTCTGAATGTAGCTCCTGAACTAAAATCAGTTGGACTCCCTAGATCAGGGGTGTCAAACTCATTTTAGTTCAGGGGCCATATTTAGCCCAATTTGATCTCAAGCGGGCCAGACCAGTAAAATGACTTAATAACTTATAAATAATGACAAATCCAAGTTTTTCTTTTTGTTTTAGTACAAAAAAACCCTAATTAAATTTTGAAAATATTTACATTTTACAAAAAAGATGTGAATAACCTGAAAAAACAGAAATTTCATTTGAAAAATTAGTGCAATTTTAACAATATTATGCCTGGACTTATTATTTATACATGAACATTACACACAGTGTTCCATAAACATTTGGTAACAGGCAGAATATTGTTAAAATTTTGGAGTTTGGAACTAAAATTTGAACAATTTCTACAATATTCCATCTCTTATTATTAACACAACTACAGATCACACTGGATCCATAAATGCACCAAACATTTAGTAACAGGCAGAATATTGTTAAAACTGCACATTTAGGGTTGTTCATCTTTGTTTTTATTTATGTATTTATTTGCATTTTATTGCCAAAGAATAGTTTTGTAAATGTAAATATTTTCTCAGTGTAATGTTAGTTTTTTTCACTTAAATTTTTTCCACATAATTTTTCATAAAGAAAAATTGTAGTTGTCATTATTTATGGGTTATTGTGTTGTTATTTTTACTGTAGATCACATTGGTCTGTATGTGGAACCTGAACCAAAAGGATTTGGAGAACCTGGACTGTTCAGTTTAATTTTTGCGCTTTCATCCCACGGGCCGGAATGGACCCTTTGGCGGGCCAGATTTGGCCCCTGGGCCGCATGTTTGACACCTGTGTCCTAGACTGTTAATACACTGGGAAAAAAAAAAACAAAAACATCTTACCAAGTTTATTTTTCTCATTTCTTGCCAAAATATCTCATCACACTTAAAATAAGACATAATCACCTAAGGAGTAACTTTTCAGTGAGATGTAAGAACTTATTTTTGAAATTTTACCAAAATAATTTTCACTTGTTCCATTGGCAGATTTTTTTTTGCTTAATTTAAGTTTTTCTTTTTTAAAAAAAAAATAAAATAAAAATAAAAATCTGCCAATGGAACAAGTGAAAATCATCTTGGTAAGATTTCTTGAAATAAGATTTTCAAGATCTATTGTCCAAAAATAAGTTCTTATATCTCACTAAAAAATTACTCTTTAGGCGATTATGTCTTATTTTAAGTGTGATGAGATATTTTGACTAGAAATAAGAAAAATGCACTTGGTAAGATTTAGATTTTTGCAGTGAGTCTTCAGTTGCACCTCACAGATTCATCCTGTGTGGATTCGACCCTTGGGTGGGCTGGTTTTGGCCCCCGGGCTGCATGTTTGACACCCCTGGCTTACATCAAATGACCAGCTCCAAGCACAGAGAAAGTCCAACACAAGCTTAATGTCAGCACAAGAGCATGCAAAATGAACCTTTAAGTTGTCATTTAGGAAAAAATCTCAAAATTTGTTAAAATTTTTTTGTCATGATTTGATTACACACTGACCCTTTAATGTGTCAAGAGTAAACTAAATGCATTCAGAGCACAACCTTACACAGTTTGAAAACAATTGAATTTTAAGAAGTAGTTATAAACAGTACATTTAGTTAATTTTTAACAGTGATTAGATTACAACAAGAGCACATTTTAATAGCTGTAATCTTGCTCATAACCTTACCTATAACGGTGAAAACAAGAAAACTTTAATTTAAAAAAGGCACAATATCAGATAATAGAGACTAACATTAAAAAGCACCTTGGGGCCATTTTAATTTTAGTGGATAATAACAGTGGAAGTTGGAGTCTGAGGACGGTGATGATTTTTTCAAGAAGTGTTTTATTTGATACGTGCTAGAATCCCCTCCCATGGCGGTTTAATTATTTTTGAAGATGTGATGGGCTATTAACTCTGTATCTGCTTAACACCGACTGCACTCTTTAAAAAGGCAGTCACTTCTGTTTTTACGAGTCCTTAAAACAAAATAGATGCACTCATTTCTTATTGTTGACTTCTCAGTTTTATAGTTTCTCCCAGTTTCAGGTTTTTATAGAGTCCAACCAGTAAGCAAATAGACACAAACAGCCAAAAAACACAGACTTTATTTCAAATTGCTGCAACAGGGGCACTAAAAACAAACTGCAGAGAAACACACGGGCCCCCTGGTTAAATTCACTTTGATAGAAAATATTCTCATTTTAAAAGTCATGAATAAAATGAAAAGCACAGGAAAACATATGGTGGACGAAATGATTTGGAACACGGCGTTATGCAGCTTTGTCCAGCCAACAGAAAAAAAAGGAACACTTAGATTATAAGAGCACAGTTTGGTGCGGCTTTCCAACCTTTCAAAGAATTAGAACAGTTAATCAACTTTCAGGAATAAATAGAAAAACAAAAATCTCCACCATGCCCCCACCAAAAAAAAAACAAAGAAAAAAAAGAGAACGTTACAGGTGAAATTTTACTGTTAAAACGTGACGTTTTGAAGATTATTGGGTGTGCAAGAAAAGAATTACTAATAGATTTCCAGAGAAAATCAGTGACACACACACACACACACACACACCATACATACGTGCACACTCACTACATGCCTGTACAGTCAGTCACTTTCCTTCAAACAAACACACACACACACCCCCACAGACAAAACACACTGTGGCTACTTTTTAACTTGCCCGACTGATTTCACAACACATTGATAAACTGACAGTGCAAATGTTTGCGACGGCTGCAGAGAACTAAATTAAAAGCAAAGAGGATACACCAACGGGACAGACTCACAGACGTTTTGTACAATTCTCAAATGATTTCAGTGTTGGATCTGTTCCTTTTTTTTTTCTTTTCATATATATTTTTCTTAAGATGGAATGAAGCTCCAGAGAAGCCAAGGGTAAAAGCAACGATACTGGTTTGGATTCACCACTCCTCAGAAGAGTTTTAAAAACTATTACTCACTTTTAAAGATCCGTGTAATTTCAACTTTGTTTTCTTAAACCTTCATCAAAGACATTTTTTAAAAAAAATGTTTAAAACAATACCTAAATAAAACACTCTGGAGCACCATGTTCATAAACATGAATTGAGACAGAATTATGATCCGATAACGAAAAAAGAAAAAAAAAAAAAAAGAAAAAAGAAATTCAAAGCCAAAAGTTGATTCTGGCCGTTCTAAAGGCAGCAAAATTGACTGGTGGCACTAAGTTATGACTTCAATTTCGATCCAGTCAACCGACTACAGTGCATTAATGAAGGTGTTTGTTTTTCCATCTACGGGGTCACGATGAATAACTTCTGACCTCCTGTGGCGGGGCAGGTCAGGCCACCCTGGTCCACTACACCTGTATGATGTGAAAATGCTTATTTTGCAATGACTGAATTCAATCGGGGAAAAAGGTAAAGATGCCTGGAGGAAGAAAAATAAAAATGACCATTTGCAGGCTTTCCCCTTCCCCCACAAGGCGAGTCGAGTGTTCCTGACGACACCCAGGTTTACAGTACCTCACAGTCCTTTGGGTTTGTCAGATTCTCAAAGTCTCAGAAGAAGTTTCCTGAAATCAATCCAGTCACAGGATATGGAAGGATATTGAAGTGTCTGTTAACTGGATAGAAGGAGTTACAGAGTCCCTGCTCCTGTTGCTTTGTCTGTTTTTTTTTCTTCTTTTGTCTACTTCACCACTCAGCATCCCCAATGGCTTTGGAGAAGACATAGTCTCTCCCGTTCAGATTCATGATCCCGTCCTTCAGGTGGAATTTCCATTTGTTCTTACTTCTGTGAATCTGAGGAGAAGGAAATGAATGTTGTAGGCGTCAAGGACAGATGGACATTGCTTCAGTTGAGTGGACACAGTCTTCAGTGTTTTTAACCACTGCACGCAGTCTGTAGATCCCTAACAGCTGAACAGAATATCAATGAACTGTAACATAAGTTTAAACATTTTATTAAGCAATAGTTTCTTTGTAAATGTCATGCACATTTTTCAACTTTGGAATTGTGGAAAGAAAGGAAAAAAAAAAAGAATAGAGGCACATCCTTTACCTAGTTTATGAACCATTAAGCTGCATAGTGTCACCAGCAGGTGGCAGTATAATTAACCTTATACATGCTACGATACACAGACTGACAGGACGATCAATGTTTTCACCTAAAATGGACCTGAGAATAATTTGGTCTCATAGGTCCACACTACCTGTTGCCACCTCCAAAAATATTTTCATACGAGTTAAATATTCATTATTCAGAATGTACTTGTAAAAGGTGTTTTTATGTTCCATTAAACTGACAGGGTGTCATTTCTACCACCAGGGATCTTACAATCAAAACAATACCAGAAGATGGAGTTTGATGATTTCATGAAGCAGCACAGGATCACGGGAGTTGTTCTCACCACTACCTAAATATCTAAAATATCTATTGTCATGACTCGAGGAGAAGCCAATGTTACAACACTCATGAAATTGAGGACATTTTCCCCCATTTTTCCATTTCCAGTAACCTCAGTGATGGAAACAGCAGCTGTAAAAGGGTATTGAAACACACTTCAACCTGGATCAGATAAAGAGCGTAGGTTAAGGGTGAAGGTTTTTTTTACCTTGTCATACTGGCAGACCACTACATTCTCTGTATCAAACAGCTCCTGGTCCTCCTCATCGCTGACATCATCCCCGCTGTTCAGAGGCTCCTAATGAGGAAGCAAAACCAGCAAGTTGAACAACAACGCTGTCAACTGTTTCAGATAACACAGGTTTTTTTTTTTTGCTCTCTGCAGTCTGTGACCGTCAGGAGATTTTCCTCTTTGGAGAAGCACAGTAAGGAAGGTTCCCTCTGAATTATGCACAGGATGAACTTTAAGAAATCCCAAATAGTCTGTTCAGACCACTGCTGAAGCCAAGATGGCTTTAATAGTCTTGAAAGGTTCACATCATATTTCTAAAAGTTGCTGGCAGACATTAAATTTACCTCCTCCACCTGCCCATCTTCTCCCCCATCCTTGTCTTTCTCCTCCTCATCGTCTTCATCATACTCTTCTTCCTCATCCTCATCTTCCTCTGAGGAAGTGTCTCCGGCTCCATCCACCTGCAGCATCATGGGAGGCTGCTGGGCCTGAGGTTGGGGTTGGGCCTGGGCCTGCTGCTGGGCCTGGGGCTGGGTGGTGACCTGTGGTGCAGCTGCACCCTGGGCCTGCTGGACCTGCTGGACCTGAGCTGCTGCCTGACCAGGCTGTGGTGCCATGGCTGCTGCCTGCATCACCTGACAGACAGGACACAGGGCTTTAGAAGGCAGGAGATACAAAACATGTTTCACTTATTTGGTTAAGTGTTACCAACCTGTGTATTGCCTTGAACTTTGTTTCCTGAACCTAAGACAATCTGCTGTGGTTGGATGATAACTCCTGTCTGCTGAGGAAGGCCTCCCTGGAGAGGAGTCAAAACCTAGAAAGATTATACATAGATCATTAGATTATAGATAATCATTACTTACAGTCTGTAGATGTTGGCCTGCTGAAGTGCAGATGCTCATTCTTAAGTTCATCCGTTCCTCATCTGTTAACAGGATCCCATATGCTAAAATGCTGATTTAATAGACATGTAGTGCTGTGCTAATAGCCAGATGTGAATCACAAATACGTAGGTGAAGTCTGGAACACGCGCGTAATTTGAGACATAAAAAAGATGAGCACAAAATTCATCTATAAAGCTAGTACTCAAAAACAGTTATCAGTCAACCTGCATGTGCTACACACTGCATGTGACATGACCCAGGAGTGTGTTCATAGGATTTTCAACAACTTCACTGAGGGACACCAACTGAAATGAGTCTCATCCATAAATACAGACTAAAATATAATTTAGTCCATTCAGAGTAGGGATGTCCGATAATATCGGCCCACCGATATTATCGGCCCGATACTGGCATTAAAATGTAATATCAGTGAATATCGGTATCATTTTTTTTCCCTATCATTAAAACTGATAAAATAATGCCTTGATTTCACCGGCATTTACCGACGTGTAAATGAAGCATTGTTTGTAGCTGAAAGAAATGCGCAGTTTTCAAAATTGTACAGTAGAGTTGCCACACTGTAATAGACTCATGGAGGGAGGGAGAGAAAATAAATAAATATGGCATTTTTTCCACAACTTAACTCTTTCTCCGCCAGTGACGAGATTTTCCGTCACTCCGTGTTTTCACTGTTATACTGTAGTTGAAGCTGTTGCGGATCGTGTGAATTACTTTCCATAGTCCAAAAACAAACAATTAAGCAGCTTTTTTGGAAAAATGACAGACCGGGTTTAACGTTTTCGCACTGGAGTCTCCGTATCCCATGGCAACGCATCCAGCGGCAGTCATTGAATGAGGAAATGCAGACTCTGCAGGAACCGCGCGCAGTTTCAAAAGCCTTAAAGATGATTATGGAGACAGAGTCTGACAATTCAATATATGATGGAGTTACAGAAGAGCCATTTAGAGACAGGAACGGAGAAATAGAAGGTGAGGGAGACGGACACAGAACACGGGAAACACGGAGGCACGGGTACGACACGAAGTATGTGTGTGTCTGTCTGTGGGGGGGTGGGGGTGGGGGCACAGAGCAACACGGAGAAAATGACAGACAGGTGGAAGAGAAAAGAGACATTTATAGAAGACATTCAAGGAGAAGACAGACACACAGACATGGGACAAGACAAAGGACAGCTAGTCTGAATCTGTTAGAGTGAGTTCAGATTCAGAATGAGGACATGGAACAGATTCAGCTGTATAATGTCAGCAGGGACACAGGCAAGACACTGTTTGATTTGGCTTTAGTATTAAGCTGAAGTATGTATTCTTTGCACAGACAGTGTTTACATTTTGAAAGCCTTGTTGCATTTGAGAATGCATCCAATGGGGCATCACAATAAAATTAGGCATGATGTGTTAATTCCATGACAGGAGATATGTGATATTACCTAAAATTAGTTTAATATCCCACATATATCAGCAGCAATATCGGTAGATATCGGAATTGGAAATTAAGCGTTGGACAATATCAGCATATCGTTTTTTGGCAAAAAAGCCAATATCAGACATCCCTAATTCAGAGGTCAGTGTTATTCATTTTGGAGAGCTTAAATTGTGTTCTTGTGGTTCATTTTCAGCTGGAGGAAAAAGGTAGAATGTCAAAATAAATTCAAGACAACAAATTTTACTTTTCCTTCATATTCCATGACTGGAAAATCAGTCAACTCTTTTCCTGCTCTCATGGAAACCATGTTTCATTGTTCCCTTGAGTTACACATTTCGCCCACACATATATCCAAACATCCATTTCATCTTTACTCCAAAAAGCCTCTATTTACTACAGCTGGGTGTTCCATGTGTGCATTTTGGATGTGTGATTGCTCATACCTGTTGGATGACTGGGGCCTGGACACCACCTGGCTGCATCTGCTGCTGCAGAAGGATCTGCTGCTGGGGCTGCTGGATGATAAACTGAGCCCCATTAGCAGCACGGACTACCTGCAGGATCTGGCCTGAGTGGCCACAAAGGCACAGGAAGGCGTTAACGTACTTGCATCTCTTGTGCTCTGGCACTCACACTGACAAAAATCTGAGCTCCACCAATATCTTTAATGTGACAAATTAAAGGGACTTTTGCTGTTTATCCGTTACATTTGTCTGAAAAGCTGATAACTTGTGTGTGTTTCTTACCTTGGCTGGTGATGAGCTGTTGGTACGGGGTGACCCCTGTGGGCAAAGCAAGGGCTGCTGCGGTAGCTGCTGCACTCTAGAGGACAAAAAGAGTACACACATGATACATGACTGGAACAAGGAAGTGGGAGTGACAACCACTTTGACAGACACATGAACACTGAGGCCCTGGGCAGAACAGAAATCTGACTAATACTCCAGTACAGAAGCCAAAAAAGGATCGTCAGTGCACTGTGAACATAATTAAAACACACATTATACAACACACAGGTATTTATGACCTAAGAGTATTTCCCCAGAGAGAGCTTAAAATTCATGACATTCTGCACCACCACCTAACAATTAACTGCTAGCATTTATGCTCCCTTTGCTGCTGTAATAAAAGCAGTCGCTCTGTTTACAAGCACAAAATATTCTGGTTTTTGCCCCCATTCCACAAACACTACGGCGGTTCACAGGGCTAATGACAATGAATATTCACAATATTACTGTTTACATGCAGCTGTGCATGTTGTAATTAACACAAGAGAGGTTTCTACTGGTGGAAGACTTGTTCACTGTACTAACACAGGCTCATTTTCACTCCATCAAAACACCATCTTGAAAAGGTCAGTGTTCCAATGCTTGCACATATCCATGTATTTTCTAATGTTTAAAAAGCAGTAGGGTTTCTTCATGAATCAGAAACTGTTGTTGGCTTGTTGGTTTGTGTACGACGCAGAGAGGAGACATCGTCTCAGACACAGACTTACTACAAATGTGCTTTCAACATGTCCAAACAATGCTT
This sequence comes from Sphaeramia orbicularis, assembly GCF_902148855.1. Lineage (NCBI taxonomy): Eukaryota > Metazoa > Chordata > Actinopteri > Kurtiformes > Apogonidae > Sphaeramia > Sphaeramia orbicularis. The sequence goes on along the minus strand of NC_043979.1, from coordinate 14,885,175 downwards.
CTGAAGCCAGAACTACATCTACTCATCTCAAATCTTCATCAGAAAATGTTCCATTTGTCTGTGTTCATGTTCTGTTCACGTGACCTGTATCTTATGCAGAATTATGTCATATTCTGAAAAACACAGGGATACTGGTGTGCATGTAAACAGTCTTTTTTTTTTAACTGCCCTGGTTTATGAGGATTAAAAAAAAATTCAGAACAGCATGAATGGAGGTCTCATATTAACAGGCTTATTGGAGAGGTGTAGTCATGAAGAGGATGTACAACAGGAAGGAAAAGTAGTCACACTTCATTGTGTAAAATTGAACAGACGCTGTTTGTTATGCAGAACACAAACACAGGACTGCGTTAAGGCTACATAATAACCCCTGCATCTCTGGTACTCCAGGTCAGAGTCCTGAATACCACACACTTTTACAATCTTTACCACTACAACATCAACTGCAACTTTCCTATGAGATAAGACTGCATGCCAACTGCAGTTTCTCTACTTTCATATATTCATTTACTTTATGTTTGAGTAATATGTATAAATTCCTCCCTCTACGTATGAAAGCATAGGTAAATACACCTTATTCATAGCCACAAAGCAATTCAAAGGAGTGTATTTGTCGTATACTTTCCCATGTAACCACATACCATCCCTGTTGCACTCATATGCTGTAGAATCTTGGAATCCTGAACAATAACTTGCTGCTGGGGAGCTGTAAAGAGAAATACCAAATGGTTATATCATTATTTGTTTCAAAACTACTTATCACAATAAGACCTTTGTTATATAAAATTATAATAATGAACAACTTAACATGATTTCATCTACTGCTCAATGTGAAACTGTAGTCCCAACAAAACTGGAAAAATGTTCACTTGTGGACTACTGATCACAAAAATAGCCACATTTCTCATTTTAAAATGTCTTGCGTAATGATTACAAAAAAGGCACAAATGTAACATGTCCTATTTGTTGTTGTGCATTTGTGACTAACCTTGCTGCTGCGGTGGAGGGAGGATGACCTGCTGAGCCTGCGCTGGCTGAGTCACCTGCTGCACTTGTTGGACCTGCTGAACTTGCTGCTGCTGTTGTTGCTGTTGCTGAGCGGCCTGCAGAGCTGCCTGCTCCTCGGTGTGGAAGCCCTCCACTGCTTTGGACTGCAACAGTTTGTTCTCCCATAGCTGAGGCATCATGCACAAAAACAGAGGTAAACAATTACTAATGACAGATGGCAAGATGGCACTCACAGAGCATGCATTAAGCATACATTAGCATTACAATGAATACATCTGGAGCAAACTTCAGTAGATAAATGGACTTTTTACTCTCTGACATGTTGGTCCCACATGAACCATCTCAGACCCTGAGAACCTCAGGGACTGGTCTTTTGCTGGTGCCCAGAGTCAGGACTAAACACACTGAAGCTGCATTTCAGCTCCACGCAGCTAAACTCTTGAACAGTCTTCCTGATGATGTGAGACAGGCCTCTACTCTGACAATGTTTGAGTCCAGGCTGAAAACGACTTTGTTCAACTGTGAATATAACAACTGAAAGTGTTCTGTCTGCACTCTTCTCTTTTACTTTATTTTAATAGATTATTCATGTTTTACTGATTATGTTTTCATTGTAATTGTGTGTTTTTAATTTGTCTCTTTTCCATTTTTGTAAAGCACTGTGAATTGCCCTGTGTATGAATTGGGCTATACAAATAAATAGAGCTGCAACCGATTAATCGACTAGGTGCTTGAAGCCAATGCAAAAAAATTCCTGATTCGATTAATTGACTCGAATTGATTGAAGGGAGATATTCTATTGCAGTTTTCCTGAATTGAAGCTTCTTTGTGCGTCACAATAAGCGTCTGTGTGAAACAACAGTGGAACCAATGTTTAACAGCAGAGAAATGAAGGAAACGAAGCTTTGATTCAGGAGAACTGTAGTTGAATGATTTTTTTGGATCACTTTGAGTTGATTAATCGGTTGCAGCTCTACAAATAAATCTGCCTTGCCTATTCTTATTACCAAAGTGTAAACGTTTAAGAAAGAAGCAGAAAACACAGAGTAAACCATAAAGACAGTAAAAAGGAAAGGGAAGCTGGTGTTTTAGATATTTCTCCTTTAGTGGCTGTTCACAGGAACAATACTGCTGAGGACGTTTACCGTCTTCAGCTCCAGAAGCACTTGCTCATCGACTCCCTCGTCCAGGAACAGCTCTCGCACTTCATTGATCACATCTTCAATGACAGACTTGTATAGTTTAGGCTACAAAACAAACACAAAAAGGGAAAACCTTTTAAACACAGACTAGTGAAAACTTAAATAATCTCAGTTATTATAAAAAAATAAATGTGTCAATAACAAATAAATATCCCAAGAGTAATGTAAATATGTATACATATCTATGGAGGTTTAAGTAGGAAAATATTACAGTCATAACCAGGTATTGTATTTACTTCTGAATATCAATCAGGCATTCCTTTCTCTAATATGGTTATATGATGTATGTGAGTAAGGGTGTGTATTGGCAAGAATCTGGCGATACGATACAAATCACAATACTAGCATCATGATACAATAAATCACGATACTGTTAAAAAGGCAATATTTTTGTTTGTTTCTTTTTTCAATGATTATTTCCTTGAAGAATTGAATTACACCAGAAATATGAACAAATACTAAACACATTCTTATTTGATGAGAACAGGATCTAATGCTATATCACAATATGTTCCTGTGTTCAAACTTAAATGATGTTTTATAGACATTACAGTTTAAGATCCTGTTCAAATGTTCACATTCTATTAGTTGTATTAGTCTAATAGTTAGGGCGGCCATGGCTCAGGTAGTAGAGCGGGTCGTCCAATAACCGAAGGGTAGGTGTTGGAGGTTCGAATCCTGCTCTCTCCATGTGCTGTTGTGTCCTTGGGCAAGACACTTCACCCTCCTTGCCTCCAGTGCCACTCACACTGGTGTATGAATGCGTATGAATGTTTGGTGGTGGTCAGAGGGGCCGTAGGTGCAAATTGGCAGCCACGCTTCTGTCAGTCTGCCCCAGGCCAGCTGTGGCTACAGATGTAGTTTACCACCACCAGAGGGAGAATGTGAGAGCGAATGAATAATAGATCAATAATGTAAAGTGCTTTGGGTGTCTAGAAAAGCGCTATATAAAATCCAATCCATTATTAGTTCATAACTAACATCAGAACATTATTTTTGTAAAACCCCAACAAAGGAACTAACATTATTTAATATAACAATGTTAAATAATAATGAAGAAAATTTAAACAAAAAAGCAAAAATGAACCTCTGCCATATCTACATTTTAATAAACACCTAAAAATAAAGATACAGTACACTTTAATACCGACACAGTATTGTGAAATGAAATATCGCAATATATTGCAGAACCGCTACTTTCTTACACCCCTATATGTGAGTGTGTTAACATCCACGCAGCCTCAGCCTTTAGTCAACCCTGAAACCAGGCCATGCAACATAATCCGTTGGCTTTTATCTATTCGCTGCGTGGCTTGTCATGCTAACTGACCTATTTTAATCTCCACGGCCATCCACGTATACGGCCCTCGTGACAGGGGTGGCCTGCACGCGCATAACACACCGACAACATACAATATAAAGGAAGCGATACTGGGGGGGGACGTCGTGTCAACACAAGCCGAAGTCGCACTGCGCTCCCCGCTCCGCATTGTCCCCGATGTCCACGGCACGGACCTCGGACTGTGTCTCCCTCCCCTCGGCCCGTCTGCTCCTCCACTATTTAAAGCAGTCTGGTGTTTATATGTAGAGCCGATGACGTAGCGTCGAGTAGCACCTTCCCATCCCCGGCAGTCTATATTAGAGAGCCAATATGGCTGTATAAAACCAGGCAGCGGAAAGGAGGAGGTCCAGAAGCGCAGAGAGGGGAGACGTGGAAGCCATTTTACGGAGCGGCACACAGCGCGCGCTCGACAGCCTCGTCAAAGTGTACGTTTTATGGCGAACTGTGGAGGATATTTTCGGTGTAATAACATATGAGTGCTCAACTTTGACAAATAAGTATGGCCGTTTTTTTGTTTTTTTTGGTAGGGAGCAGGACAAATTTGATATGAGATGGGTCAAAGTGGTGGTTTGGGACGGCTGTCCTGCCTTCTGGTCGTGGAATGGTGGACAATGATGAGGCAGTTGACTGAACGTTTCAACTACTGACAACGACTTTCGGAAAAGGATATTTGAATAAAAGAAAACGAGAGCAATACACTCGCAGTGGGTGATGAGAAGGTGCTTTGAGTACGTTTGGATTTAGAAATTACGCAAAATACGCTACTTGTCTCAAATACACTGAGTCGTATAAAAAAAAGCAAAGCTGACATTCAAAGTAAAACCACAACCTTTAAGCTAATGCTAATAGTGTCTCAAATCAATTCAGCAACACAACAGAGACCACAAACCTCTAAGGCATCATGAAACAACTATTAGCCGACTCATGGACACACTAAAGCTTAAAATAACATTTCACTCCATCTGAACTTTACTCCAGTGTTAACTTATTCGGATTCCTATTCTTATCGACACAGACCCCAAATAGCGACCACTGCTTTATCAATAATGTTTAATCTGAGAAGGAGAGAAAAACTAGTTTCGAAAACTGAATAAAATGGCCGAATGACTGACTCGGTTATAATTTTATTTGATAGACCAATGCAGTGTTTGCACAAGCGTATTCACTTTTACTGCAATAAATAAAACCTGCTCTTCGACAGCTTTTCTTTAACTTTACCCCCATTTTTCCCCGCTGACAATCCTTAGAGATTGATCCTTACCACTGGGTTCGAGTTAGCCGAGCTCGCCATTATACGCGTAGTGTAAAAACCACACGGAAATAGGCGAGAGATAGAGCCAAAAATTACGAAAAACGGTTTAAAACAACTGGGAACGATACTTTAAAACAGCCGGCATCACTTTTGTAAATAAAACACAGTTTTGACGGTCTTATTTACAATCCCGGGCTGCGACTCCCCAGCCGTCCTCCTTCCGTCGTTGTCCTGCTTTATATACTGAGCGATGGAGCTGCGAGTGCGCGAGACATAGGGCAGGGTCAAACAGAACGTACCGCGAGATTTCAAGAAGACTATGATTACTAATCAACGTCGCGGCTGCTTCTGGGAAATGAAGTTTACATGTAATGTGACCGATTAGAGCGCATTAGCTTTATAATGCGTAGTGATCTTGTTTACTGAATTAGATCTACTGTAAATACATAAAATGGAGCCGGTTAAAACGATTTAGGCGCCGTAACCGTCGCAGACAGTACATTGTATAATATTTAACCCAACAAGAGTGTCTTCTTTCATTTCGAGCATAGTTATGAGAGGTTAGTAATAAATAGTACTTCTACTACTAATAATCATAATAATTTATCATCCATTTTGGTAATTTGTTGGTAATTTATTGGTAATTGGTAATTTATTTCAGTGTAATTTTCTGCAAAGTCCAGATGACATTAAACAGAAAAGGTCATTATGATTCAATTGCAATAGATTTTATTATTTATTTATTACTGCTCAAAAATCAAACTTATATTTATCTTAAGCAGCTCATTTGTGCACGGTTTGGAGGAACATGTGGTCATATTTTTCAAATTCTGTTTTGTATTTTTTCTGTCTGTCTATCTATCTATCTATCTATCTATCTATCTATCTATCTATCTATCTATCTATCTATCTATCTATCTATCTATCTATCTATCTATCTATCTATCTATCTATCTATCTATCACTTTTCATTAGGTCAACTTACCAAATGTGTTAACTTAAACTAAATAAATCGTGGATGTGTCTGATTCTGTTCTTCACATGTTTTACGTTAAAGAAAGTTCAATAAACATATGACAGAGGTCATTTTGATAGGATTTTCAGAGGGGAATTTTTATGTCTTAAATATTGTTGCTTAGCAGTATCTGAGTGGCTTTTATTACCACCATTGTTGTTGTCCTCACCATGTTTTTGTTTCAACATATTTCATGTAGTAACACAATGCCACCACAAGAGTGTGATCACACTGCATACCAGAAGTCCAGGAAGCAAGCCTCTGCTTTGTGATTCCACCACACACACAAACACACACAGACACACAGAGACAACCCATTCACTTTATAACATGCAGCTATTTTACATGCCATTCAACATAACAAGATTTAAGTGAATTTTTCAATGAGCTTTGTAAGTGGTGTGTGTCCAATCCAAAAATTCACCTGCACTCACTACCAGGGGAGCATTTCCAGAAACAATAAAGCTTTGCAATAAATGAGAGCTGACAAGAGAATGTTACCTCCACTTCTGTCTCCATGGAAACTTGCCTTACTGGTCATTCGGTGGATATGGATGATATAGACCAGCAAACACACAGTTCTCTGTGCATCAATCCACTTAGCACTTCAGTGTGCTCCGCCTCACCCTCTGAAATGGTGTGTGAATGTCACAACAGAACAGAAGAAACATAATTTATTTCTCTGAGAGGAAATTAAGGGCCTGCCCGAAACTAATGAGGAGGATGTACTTCTGTAATTACTTGTCACCTATTTCTTTGTCACAATGAAAAAATAATAAAGTGATAAGTAAAAAATCTGATTGGAGATTTGTATCTAGAAGATGCTTATTGATTTACGGGTGAACACACACAAAGCTTTGTTGTCCAAGGCATGTCGTAGCCACCTTTGAGTCTCACTCTCAGTAACTGAGTAGTATGATGCTCTCTAAAGATCTGGAGAATGCACACTTTTTCTCCCCCCCTCTTTCTTTGCTGTAGTTGCATAGCAACAGAGGAGCTGCTAGCTCCAGTTGTGTTGGTGGTGGGAGCGTGCTGCTCAGGGAGGCACTGGCTCGAGATTAAGCCTGTCTCGGCTTCAATTATGAATGGGCTTCCACTGCCACACGACTCCAAAATGGCACCACTCAGATTGATAAGGCAAAGACAAACTCTTCGGTACACTTAACACTTTTACAGCTTTCCCTGAGGGAAAGCAGAGTTTGACTTTAATCAGAAGTATTGAACTTAAATGATTAGAGGAAGTAAATGAATAATTAACTGGTGGAAGCAGCGTGGTTATGATAAGACCCTTGTTGATGGGAATATGCGAGGTTAATGATTGGGGTCAGACTTGAGAGCAAATTAAAGAGTCTCCAGTCTCACAAAGGCAGCACTTTACTGGTATAAGGGGTTGTTGCACATTACGGGGAAATGAAGCAATGGGTGATATGCTTTCTTTTCAGGTTTTGCTATATTTCACACAGAGGATGACTAAACTAACAAAAACACTTCACTGCTAATTTCTAAGCCCCCATTAGTAGCCACTGATGCTACTACTGCATGTATTATTAATATAAACGCTACTTTATGTGCACATTTAATCCTATTAAAAAGTGTCAAAAAGGACAGCCAAACTAATGTTCTGCAACTTGTATTTTTTATTATTGCAACCAACTGGAAGACAATACATCACATAAACATCATTGTAGTTTTTCAGAAAATGGAAAACAAAATAAAACAACATTTATATATTTTTTGCCACGGTATTGGACAACGTTGATATTTACATGTAGTGATGAAATAGGTCTTGAAATCATTCTTTGGCAATATGATTGCACGATAAGGAGAGAATTGAACATTTACTGAAAACCAACACCTGGGTGTACTCTGCATCACATCTCACAGATCAATAACAGTTTTGCATTTTGACATCTCTAACCTATGGCTTTCCAATATTCAGCTCATACAGTCACCAAATATAATGGCAGTATTGTAGATAACTTTGTCAGAGAGAAAACAAAACATAAAACGAAAATGCGCATAAAAACCCTAAAAGAAATAAAAAATGGCAACTATTATATTAAGAGCATTTCATTGTACGTTTGGCAGGTTTGAAAGATACACTTGTTTTTGGGGGCTTTTCAGGCAGTGAAGTATATTATTTCCTTTGCTTTAAAATGTCCCAGGTATATGTGCTGCTCTGTTTTTCCAGGACACGTAGGTCAGGAGTTCATCTTTCCTGCATGTCACTGAGTGAGTCAGAGGGAAAAAAGGTGGTTGCTAAAGCAACACATTCTCCCTCTGACATGCCTCTTGCCAACCGAACACATTATTAGTCACCACAACAGTGGATTGTTACTGCAAATACAGCAGAGTGCTTGACCTGGGCTGCAGGAGCACTCAGACAGATATCAGACAAGAGACGGATGGCACACAACAACAACACTGACAGTGTCTCCTTTAGCCTTTTTTATATGTGGGCATGGATACCTTACAAAATGCAGAGTCAGTGATGCATGCTACAGTTCGGAAAAGACTGTACCAGTGGACCGGACATGCATTTGTTTGCCTGCTTGGCTCGCTCACAAACACTCAATGTCTATTCATCTTAAACAAAACCTTGTCTGTCTGTGTTGCAACACCAGTGAACAAAACTTCCCACCATGCTCAGCCTACGACTTCTCTTACTAAGCTGCTCTTTATGTCGGCTATATCACTGCACATCAGGGACAAATGAATACTTTGATGCATTCCCATTTTTTTTAGCAAAGCATGCCAAAAAGTGGCAGTGCAGTCATTGTAAAATATCACTTCTAATGCTAAGAATGTCAAAGCTCTCTGCTGCCCTTGCAAATCTCAATCCATTTTTTTCATGACTGTAAGTGAGGTACACATACACGTCTAACAGGTTAACAAAATATAAAAGAACAACCTCTAATCTCCAGATTGGGCTCTTGAGATATATATCCAATATATATCATATATCATAGACTGTATGAAAGCTTGATATCCAGAACTGCAAGTAATTCCTCTAGTTTTACTTAAAATGGGTTAACAATACTGTATAAGAGAAAACAAACCTTTTTTTTTTTGTCATTTATGCCATCTCTTACATTCTGCTCTCTTTTCACTTCCAAACAAGTAGCCTTTTTCAGAGATATGAGGTTCTTTCAGGACAACACATTTCCCATGCCCGTCTGATGCACACATTTACACTGAACAATGTCAATGGGAAATAAGGACACATGTACATTTACACACAGGAGAAAAAAAGAAACAATACTGTTATAAATAAAGACAGGTAATGTTCTGTCAAAACATGTCGGAGACATGAGAACAGAAGTACTGAGGGCAGGCAGGCAGGCAGGCACAATGTTAAAGGGTGTGTGTTCCTGGGCACATAAACTCACACACTCAACAGATGTGTTCTGAAGTAACACTGGGGTGGGGGTCAACACTGAAAACACCAAAAAATCACTGTACAGGGAGAAGAAGACGGAAGCCCACCCCCTAAGAGGTGAATCAGCTGGCCTACATAGCCTGAACCAAAAGCCCAGAGGTGGCACCCTCAGGCCTCTAATTGCAGAGTGATCTCCCACATTTCCTCCCTGAAGACGTGTCTTTGAAAGCCCGCTCAGAAAAAGAACCCAAAAAGATTCAAAGAAAACAAAAACAAAAATCCAATATAATCACGGGTATAAGAATTGGCGGCAAAACTTTTTCTTCTAGGATCAAGGTTTATATGAAAATAAGTCATGCTTCATGCTAAATACATCGTTTATCTTACATGATCTTTGAATAAAAAAGATTTGCTTTTTATCTTATTTACAAGCACCCATGCAATATAACTGAGAAAGTCCTGCAGGTCAAATTGCTTCAATTAAGAAAGGAAAAAAATAAAATATTTTCTAACCTTTTTACAGAGTTGTCCACACGGGACAAATTGCTTATATCTTTATGAGGGTAGAAGTGAGGGTAAACAGACACAAACAGAAATCTAAACCCACAGTTTATGTATATATTTCTTTGACATTGTAAAAATGAACTGGAAGGTGTGGTAGCTGCTGGTAGCTACAATATCTATACCAGGTGTCTACGTCTATGGACAGAAGTACTGGGAAGGTTTCAGGGACGTTTACATTATGCAACAACAACAACAAAATGAAGGAGATATTGCCTCAGACCCGGCACACTATCCATCTCTATGGTGATAAACATGACCTTTTTTTTTTATTTTAATATATCTATTCTTAAATACTATGAGTGCTCTTGAAATAAACCATGTTTTTACCCATGATGCTTTTATTATAAGTGGCGTAAAATAATTTTAAGTGCATGAATATATATCACATTGGGTTTTACAATTATTTTGACACTTAAGGTCATTCTCTTCCAGCTCTTCACTACTACTATGCCCTCTGTTTCTTCTTCTCTGTCTTTTTTTTTTTTTTTTTAAATCCATTTTCTTTTTGTTTGTTTTTTTTTGTCAGCTGTCGTATCGGCTACATGAAGCAACCTGGTCGCTTATCTTTGGCACAGTCTCACATTTGTGCTCGTGGATGTAGGAGAAGTGATGCCAGTGAGCCGCCAGGAGAGCTCTTAAGTCTGGTTAAAAAGAGGCTCGTCTCCGCAGGGCTCTCGCCGCCTTGCTGGCATCACTACAAGATTGCTACAGATTCACATAGAAACAAACAGGTAAGACAAAACAGCCATCTTCTGTTCATATTCGCTCCTCAATGTGATTTTTGTCGCGTGCGACTTTGTCCAAATTAGTGACAAAACATGCTTTTTTTATGGCTTTCATCCCCTTTTAAACAACAAAAACAACAAAGACACATGAGAAATACCCATTGATGTTAGTGTTGCTGAACATGTAGGAAAACATAGATTTTTGATATTGCCACAAATAAGTAGGATTCACCTAATGCCCTGCAGATAGATAGAGGGAGATGAGAAGTGTCCGTTGAGACTAATGCTGTAGTAACGTTACCTGTTGACCTATTTGTGTAGTATGTATTTGTGTTGTGTTTTGTGTGTTTCAAGCTGTATACCATCTGTGTGTGTTTGTGTGACTATGTACTTGTTCTACTGTATTTGTGTGTTCATGTCTTAGTTTCTCAGGGCCTCTTTCTGCTCCTTCTGGCCCTTGGCGGTGCGGTTTGTGATGTTGTTGAGGCAGGCTCGGACCCCTGCCAGGTGAAGCAGCGACCCCGCCGCCTCCTTCATCTCCTCGTCGTCGCTCTCCGGTGGCTTCTCCACCGCTGCCGCCGCACGCCGCTTCTTCAGCGGCAGCGTGTCGCTAATGCCCCTCACCCCTCGGTTTTTGGTCCAGGGCAAACTGCTCCCCGCCAGCGTCACCACCCCAGCCCCCGCCCCCGCCCCCGAACTACGTCTCTGTCCGCGCAGCAGGGGTTGCTGGGAAATGTAGGTAGCAGTGGCTGTGGTGACGTGAGAATCCAGGGGGATCTCCCGGGGCTCGGGTTTGACGTCCGATTGGATCTCCACAGCGATGATGTCGTCGTCGTCCAGAGGGGAGGATGGGGCGGCGACCTGGGAGGGGCACAGCCTGCTGGGGGATTTGGCCGTGCTGTAAGTGTGGTCGTCCTGGAGGTCCTCGCCGCAGGGCGGAGGGGAGTAGCGGGATGGGCTGTCCTGTCCTCGGCTTAGATAATCTCCCAGGGATGATCTGTATGAAGCAAGGACACGGAGCGGGAGAGAAAACTGTTAGTCGTGCTGTCAGACTGCGAGCCAGGTGGCCTGCCTGTATACGCTCCACTTCATTTTGGTATGCATTTGGCCCCGAAGCAAAAACGCTCAGGTGATAATCTATCACCCTAAAACACCCTCCAGGGCCTAATATTCATATTTCTCTGCTCAGATTAAAACCTTGTATCTCCAAAGGAAGAGTCAGCCTCACAGAAAAAGAGCAGACTCATTTTCAGATTGCCACCTATGCATTTTTCAAAGCACATGGCGCATGTTGAGTGGCTTTTGTGGTCCCTGCGGTGGTGGGACTTGCTCAGCACACAGAGGACCTCACAACCTTCAAAGTCACAGCGCCACAGATTGTGCACTGAAGCCATTTAGCCACTGTCCACTATACGTCAGCTTACACATTCTAGTGCAACACATCCAGCATTTTGCTCTATTAGTCAGGAGACACTTTTCTCTGTAAGGCGTTAAAGGACAGTGGTGCATTCTGACATCCAATAAATCAAAGGAGCTTCAGCAGTGTGCCTTGTCCCCTGGACATTTTCTCCATTCAGAATCAGAGGGCTGGCATATTAATATCTTATAAGAAAAACATGCACCTCTTACAGTGATCAAATATTCACTGCATACCTTTAGTGAGCCTTTGGGTATGTTTAATTCATTATGCGGTGTGGACCATCATACTCTTATGCTCCTATGATGGATGTGCATGTCCATGCATGCTCCGAATGTTCTTTGAATCATGAGGCCTCTCCCTCTAATAAACCTGTTTGTGTGTTTGCGTGGAAGTGTGTGTGAGATACCGTTATATAAACACACCTGGATAAAATGTTCTGAGCAGCAGGGAGCTTCTGAATGCCTCCGACTTTTGATCATTATGAAGATGTAATTATGAGAGGTGTCAGTGGAAATGTTTGGCATTAAGCAGGGTTATTCTAGAAGAAAAACTAAATAAAAACCACAGAAAACAGACAAAAAATAAATTAAAACTAGAATGAATGAGACAACACAAAGTAAAATGAAAAAAACTGGAGGTAGAAGTTTTGTTTTGTTGCAAACACGAAACAGTAACAGAGTAATTCCACCAGGTGGCAGCAACATCCCACAGCAGGGGTCAAACCAATGTAAAATTCCAAAAGGAGAAGAAAAACAAAATACTATTTTATTAAAGGGGCTAAATTTACACACATAAAGCAGCACTGTCCTGCATGGGAACACTTTGACTCTGATCCAGTAGTGTGTTTTTTATGCAGTTTCACTGGCTATAACGCAGAATATTAAAAATTTCGCTTTTGATTTAGCTCCAGGTGCTAATTACTGAGCTCTGCTGTGGGTCGACAAATGGTAATGGTTCATGTGTTTGAGAATAAAACTGTTTTTTTGCTCAAATTAAAATTGACAAATTCACTCACACAATACCATCATTCAGTGTAAGCTTAGGGTTAATATATACAGCAGTACGCTTACTATATCCCTTTCATATCATCTCCTTTCTTTATTATATCTTATTCTTTTTTCTATCACATCTTGCTCTTTGCTGCTGTAACACTATTTCTCCACCCTGATTCTCATAATTCTTCTTCCTACCTTTTCAGGCTCTATTAATTAAGCTTTCCTCATACAACCTGAAACTAGTCTAAAACTTATGCACTTGGTAAACTGGAATCTAAAACAAACTTAAAGACTAAATTAAACTAAAAAAAATATGAATGAAAATGTCAAAGCCTGTTGTTTTTGTGTTTGTCTTGTATTTGTTTGAGGTCTTGTGGGTGTGTGTTGTGGGTGTGTCTGTTAGGGAATGTGTTTGTGCAGGTTAATTACAAGGCTGAGGAAAGCAGGAGTAAAGTTTACCAACCTGATGGCAGAGGTTCTGCTCCCCACAGGGCTTACAGGTAGGGGTCTTATCACAGGAAATAGTGCCTGGCTTCTGACTCGGGCACCATTTTGGATCACACCACGAGGAACTGGGAAAAAAACAGCAGACACACAGAACCATTAAGCAGTGATATATCTGTGTCACTTCAAAATGTGAACAGGAATATAAGAAGAAAACGAACACGGAAACGCGAGTTAATCCTGACGACGAGAGGAAACACAGAAGACCATTCCTCCAAAACACCATCGGACCTCGATAAAGACTCGGGAGCAGCTCAATGAGCATTCACCGGCCGTCTGAGGAGGCCAACAGGGCAATATTGATGAGCAAGGCAAGGTTAAATTGAGCAGGAAAGCGTCATAACTGAGTTAAGGGCGCTGCGAATCATTCAATTACCAACGACCGCTGGGCCAGGCTAAATCCAGCCTGTCTGATGCTTACGGGTTCAACAGCAGGCAGCCGGGACAGAAAGAGAGGATAGCACACTTTAAAACTAAAGCCAACAAGGTTAGAACTGTGTATTACACATCAAAACTAGAAACACAGTCTATTAGTGGTGCTGCTACTGCTACTAGATGGCATCTTAGAGAGGATTTAGAAATGCACACATCTGTCCGTAATGATGACCTCCTCTTTCTGTGGAACTAGATGATGTGAGTACTTTGGACTATACATGAACTCTGTGTTTCCATCACTCTAGTTTTTATTTGCATTTTGAAGAATCACAGAAGAAAAGGTTGATGGAAATGACAACATTTGACAAAGATTTAACATGCAAATGGAGACTGGGGAGAGGGAAACTTAGAGATTTAACTCATAGGACTGATCTGTTGTATCTACTTTAAGGGAGAGGAAGAGGATGGAGGAGGAGGGAAGGGAGAAGAAGTGTGGAAAGTCTGTGGAACTAGCAACAGATACATGTTGACTGATGAGGAGACCAAATTATGCTTTAGTACATGAAAAGAGCATCGTAGCATCACACCCTTCAACTTCTGTTTATTAACGCAATATCTTCATCAAGAGCTTAAGTCCTACAATGTGCACTACACCCCATAGAACCAACCTATGAAAAAATATAAGTAGTGGTTAATGGTGAAACACAAAACAAATGTAATATTTGTTGATCTGTGCGTCTGAAAAATGCCATTTAGAATGTTATAAATGTTCTTTCTTTACTTCTGTGACCACACAGTGTCACAACCTGTGTTCATTAGGGGAGTGATGGTGCACCCGTTTGTACCAAACAGTTTAGGTTCAGGTTGGAGCTTTCAACACAATGCAGAGGTGTACATGTATAATACACGAATACATGTACCCTAAGTGAAGAACACAAACACTCGCTTTAAGTTTCCACAGAAACCCTGAAGCGGAACGTACACAGTATGAGCAGGGTGGCCGCCCATGTGCAGTATTTGATATCCTAGACGGACGTCTAAGCCATCCACGCACCATGCACATGCTGTACGTGAACCAGCATGGCAGCTCACAGGTACAAAGCCAGAGCTGAAAGACCCTTCGTTTTTTCTAAGGTCTCCGATTTGTGAGCATTTATGAGCAACGGGAGCATTTTGCTGTACCAAAAACGTATTGAACTGAAATTTCTCTGTAGCGTCACACCCCTGGTGTTCATATGTCTTTTTCACTTCTCCCATTAGTAATGACTGGGGCAGGATCTGCCACCAGGATCTGGATCTGGTAAAGAAGCATCATCCCCAAACAAGAAGTCCCTTTTCAGTGCATTGTGTCTGTTATAGCCTATACTGTCCCACAACTTTCTGATGACACAACCTACTTGATTTTTTATTCTGCCTAATCTGCATTTTCTTCCTGTCTATTTTTTTTTAAACTTTTCAAAAGTTTCCTTCACATTCACTAGACAATTACATGGAAACACGGTTACGGTTGGGTGGATAAAACCCCATCCTGTCATCCAAGAGCTGTCCATTTGTTCAGGACAGAGCCCAATGATGACCACGCTAACTGAGTTTCAAAGACACCGGAGAAGCTGCCATCTCTGCAGCACTCTGCCATTCTCCTCTACTGAATTAACAGGCATATGGCAAGCCCACCTGGAGTTTACCAAATACTGCTCTCTCTCTCTCTCTCTCTCTCTCTCTCTATACTAATGAGGCAAAAATTGAATTCTCCGAGTGGAAAGCCAAGCATCACGACTGGCAAAAACCAGGTGCTGCTTATCACCTGTGCACGGTTTTCTACACTGAGGCAGATACAAACAGATCCTCAAAGAAAAACCCCTTCAGCCTCAGAATGGAACGAGATTCACCTTCCGGCAGCTCAACATCCTGAACCACGCAGCCAGGATAATAGAACAGCTTTGAAACAAATCCCTGAGTGGGCCACCAAAAGCCTGGACTTGAGTCTGTGGGGACACCTGAGGATCACACTTTACCCACAGTCACCATCCAATCTGACAACAGGTATATGCATGAGCCTGTAGTCACTGTTATTGTCAGGAGTTTGATTCTGAACACTTTTTTCTGCTTTTTTCTAAGGTGTCCAGGGGGATTTCTGCTGGATACTGGAACATTTTCTCCTTCAGAATCAATAACATTTCCACTTAAAACCCACAGTGGGATTAAAACAAACATTTACAATTCATGAGAAATAACATGTCTCTGATGCAGCTTTACATTTTCAATCAAGGTCAACATGGTGTTTATACTTTCAACACCGAAACAGCTGACGAGAAGAGAAGAGAAGACAAGAGAAGAGAAGACAAGAGAAGAGAAGAGATCTGAGCCAAAAACTCTCATTACTCAAGGCTAACTGCTCACCGCAGCCATCCCAGTTCACTCTAACAGCTGTCATTTTCATCTCTAGGGTCAGTTTGCATTCGCTAAATGATGACCTGCTGTTTTCTTTGTCTGCCGCAGAATCATTTCCAAGGTGCATATTCTAAAAAGCCGCAGCGGCAATACATACATCCATGCTTCCTTTTTTTTTTTTAATGTCTCCACTTTCTGGTTTTAAAAGCCCTACAATAAATTTATGATCGATGTTATGAGGAGAAATTAAATTTACCCCAGGAACCACAAGCTCATTAAAACATACAAGTTGTTGTGGAGAGCGCCCCCCCCAGAAATCGACTTGGCGATGTTGTGTGCTTGGTGCCGAACCCTGTTGTAACATGCAGAGATGAATTATGTTAGATCTGTTTGTCATTTGTCATTGTTGCCGTGTCTGTGTAGCCGTTTCCTTGCTGCCTGTGTCCACAGTAATCTTATTGACTCCAGTTAGCGTGGCTCTGCCGCTGATATCTCCAGCTCTGCTCTCCATAACCTTATAAGTAAGTCCCTGCACAGAGTCTCTTTTGTAATCTTGATCACTCACTGTATGCTTGTGTGTGGGCAGTGCATTAGGCCTACCCAGGTTGACATGCACGCTCTCCTCCATTTGCCCCCCCATCCTCCCCTTCCTTTCCCCCAAATCCCCACCTCTTGCTCCAGTCAGGCTTTGGGTTGCCATAGCAACGGCTCCCCTTCCACATGCCACAGAGTGGTAGATCATGCATCAGCAGAGAAAGTGATAGAGAGGAGAGTGCGCGAGAGAGAAAGAAAAGGGGGAAAGGAAATACCAAGCTCTGTTTGACATAGCCTTTCTATAGCTCAGCGACACACTCCTCCTGACCACCACTGTTTACCCTAGATACACTCACACACACAGACACACATACACACACCTGCGACGCACAAGCACAGACAACTTTCTTGGCTTTGCAGTCTAAAATCTCCCAGCGTTATCCCTCTCTTTGTCTTTCTAATTCCAGCTCCTCTTGTTGATTTCAGGCAGTTTAGCGGTGACTCATATCTCCAACTGAGCGAGCACGCTAACTCCACAGGTAAAAAGTCTGAGGCATATGCTGAGGACATGAGGTGACAAACTAAACTGGGAGAGAGCAGGCAGCGCTCCCAAAGCCCACTCGCTGAGATTGAGCAATACATGTTACAAGCTTAAAAATGCTATGTATTGTAGAATGGGAAGCTCTGTTCCTAATTACAACCAACAACAAAAGTACCAGGTATCTGTAACAACATTCATTTTGGTTCTACTTATGCTATATTAAACACAATAACCCTTTTTTTTTTATTATAAAAAGGACCATAACTCTCTGTAGGTTGCTAAAATAAGTGTGTTTGACTCTAAGACTACTAAAAGTTAGCCAAACCTTTTGACATCTGCCCTTTACATCCAACCCTCACCCTCAGTAAAGTTCATGAGTCTTTCCTCTAGGATTGGGCTTGTAATAGAACAACTGTGAGGAAAAAAATACATGTATTAGACTTCACCTGAAACACGTGGCTAAATCAGAGCCTGATTTACTCGATTTCAAACATGGCTCAGTTGTAACCCTAACCTTAACATGGCTTACTAATATACCTTTGGTAAGAGTAGACACTGTTTACTTTGTATCAGTTAACACTTAAAAGCACAAAAATATATTTTTATTATCAAAACATTGACCTCTTTTTTTGGATGTGAATCACTGAGAACCAGCATTAATAAGCAGAACAGAAATCCAAGCCAGAATCAATCATATTCAGATGATATCCAACCCTAATGCCTGGTAACAGGAAACAATGTAAACACAGACGAGAGATGTCTGTCTGCATCTTTGCCTTTTTTTTTTTCCAGAAAAGAAAATATCCTCCAGTGTGTCTTTCTTCCTATGCCCGGTCAGCTGCTTTGCCTTTCTGTCTGCTTCCTACGTCTTTGCCTGGCTGCCTGTT
Organism: Sphaeramia orbicularis; assembly: GCF_902148855.1. Lineage (NCBI taxonomy): Eukaryota > Metazoa > Chordata > Actinopteri > Kurtiformes > Apogonidae > Sphaeramia > Sphaeramia orbicularis. Next base: position 14,867,041 of record NC_043979.1, on the reverse strand, counting down.
TTCCAGGGCATCGCGGCCCTCCCTCGTATACGCGCTCAGCCTCCTCTGCTCTCCTGTTAAATGAGTTCCACATGGCCCTGCAGGCTGCAGCCTCTGCACGGCCAGCAGAGGAGCGCAGCAGACGGGCGCGCACAAACACATGCGCTGGCTGAACTCACACTCACAGCCCCCAAGGTTCAAAGGTCACTCCCAGCAGACCTTGAGAATGCAACCGTTTGAAAGTGGCCTCTCGCTGAGTCAAAACACCGCCCCCCAGCCCCTCCCACCCCCTCCTTCCGGTGTATCTGCCTCCTCGGCTGCCGTGTGGTAAAGTGAATCCAGTGTCTGAGGGCAGGATGCATGTTAATATGGTCTGACTGACTGACTGACTGACTGACTAGATTGCTGGTGGGCTGAGAATGCTGGCACTTTAACTGGACGTCTAACTGGCTTGTCTATCTGACACTCCAGCTGAGAGTCTGAGTGCTCAGCTGACTGACATGTGCTATGACTTACAGTGGAGGGAGACAAAATAAAAGCAACACTTTGTTAATGTCGCTTAGTGAGCAGTAGAAGTATGAAACGAAATAGACTCAGTGCTAATGAACAGAATCTGTCAGCCACCTCTGAACGTCACATCATGCTATCAAACTTCAAACATGGTCAGTGCGTACAATTGCGCAACATGACATAATGTTACATGATGTATTGTAATTGTATCTAGAGTCATTTATTGTAAAACTGCAGCAAAACACCTGTGCTTACACTAGGTTTTTGGTATTCTCCTCATCTGTAATGTTCCAACTAAAATCCCTGAAATTGGAAGTAGAACATTTTACTGTGAAATGCAGGGGAGTAGAATATCTGTACAGTGCAGCAGGCAAATACATGGTTTGAAAATAAGGGCTGCCTGTATGCCTGGGGCAAGTAAAATGAAACTCATTTGCCTTCCAGTGCAAGTGGCAAAAAACAAAAAAAAGAATTAAACAGCAGCGGTAGGTAAAGACGCATATGAGCTGAAGGGAAATTGAAGACTTCAGTCATCTTAGAAATAGAGTAGAGTTCAGCTGGGTGACATGAGAGGATGTGTGTTTGTGAATGAGGTATGTTAAGTTTTTAACAATGTAGAGGGTGATGTAAGAAGAGCTGACAGCATCTTGTCCTGATTATTTAATCATCTCGAACAAATAAAACAATTTGGATAAGGGGAGGTGAGGATTTAATTAAGGGTAGTAGATTTCTGATGCATTCACTAAAAAGTGCAAATTAAAAAAAGTTCAATGTTGAACACTGGTATATTGTATGTTTTACTCCATAACAATTAGAAAATTATCTTTCTTAAGCTAAATAAACCTTTTAAAACTTCCTCATGGACATGTACTGTATGTGTCATACAAAGCTGATAACAGGCCTGTTGTTCATTAAGAGTTGAGTTTTAAAAGATATGAACTTCTCAGAACAGCGACACAACAACCATAGAATTATCTTATAGAGCAGGGGTGTCAAACATAAGGCCATAAAGCTCCAATCTGACCTGTGGGATGAATCTGTGAAATACAAAAATTACACTGATGATATTAACAATCAAAAGTGTCAAACATTTTTTTTTTAGTTCAGACCAATTCCATCTCAAGTGGATCAGACAAAGAAAAACACTATCATAAAAACCTATTAATAATAACTACAAACATCTTTCTTTCTTTTAGTGTAAAAAGTTAAAATTACATGAAACTGTTTACATTCTTAAAGTATCCTTTCACAAAAAATGGGAATAACAAATATGAACAACCTAAAATGCCTTAAGAGAAGTAACATCAATTTTACCAATATTCTGCCTGTTACTAAATGTTTTGTGTATTTGTAGATCCACTGTGATCTGTAAGTTGTAATGCACATGTGTAAATGATAAACTGAGACATAATATTGTTAAAATTTTACTTACTTTTCTCAAGAAATTAGAGGCTGTTCATGTTATTCAGGATGGTTTGTAGATGTAAACAATTTCATAACGTAATTTAATTTTTTTTTACTCTATAACTGTAACATTATTTATAGGTTATTATGTTGTTATTTCACTGTCTAGCCCACTTCATATCATATTGGGCTGCATGTGGCCCCTGAACTAAAAACTCCTGTTAAAGAACATGATGCAGTTCTGTAAACTACAGTATACTTCAAATGAGCTCCACCCCAAACAGCAAATATAATATTGACAAGCACTGTGTTACTGAACAATAACTTTGACTTTTCATTTTGTTGATAATATTTACCACTTTCATCAGGTTTTGAAATCATAACTCATGCATTTATCAGAGTACTCAATAAAATTACAAGACCTTAAAACTAAAAGCTGATGCTGTCTTCGCTGCAACATCTGATGTTTTCATTGACATTGCTTGTCTGATATCTGAGTAGACAGACAGTTTGTTCTGTTCTGTTAAGAGTTGCAGGGTAATCCTTGTGAGCACATCTAATCCAGGACTCAAAGTAATGTATTTTTGAAGTTTCCGATTGATTGTATGCACATATGCTGCTATTAAACATTTAACACTTCGACAATTTTGCAGCTGAGCAGGATACACCCTTCCTTTGCATCTGACAGGTTAATAAGGCCTTTGCAGGTTCCAAATTAGTGCATCTGAATTCTTGGATGATAGCAGGTAACGTGAGTAAAAAGGGAACACTTAGGCAAAGCTGAGCCTCTATTATTTAGAGCTATTGAATGCTGAACTTTGGGGGTTGTGGAGGTTGGGTGGGTTGAGGACACAGCTGCCAGGCTTTGTCCTTGTGTTCATCCTGAGCTGTTACAGGCCACAGGGAGAGGCAGATTTCAGCCCACATCAGCTCAAACGAACAGGTCTGAAAGCTCTGGGAATGGGAGATGGAAGTAATAACGGAGGGCACTAACAGCCCCAAACTCACTCTCCAGAAGTCCACCTCTTACCCCCCCCTCCCTCGTCTTCTTTCTCCCTCCATCCCCCTCCTTGTCCTTCCCTCTGGCTGTCTTGTCACAACTTTCTGTCTCCCTACTGCCACCAAATATCATGCCCGACAATTCTGAGACTTTGCTTTCAAAAACACATTTTACAAAAGTTTCCTTTTCCTGTCTCTCCTTGTCACATGCCAAAGCAGCCTTTCAATCCCCCTCCTTCCCAACCGTCTCCCCCTCCATCTCCATCTATCTATTTTCAGTCCATCTGTCCGGCCGACCAGCCGTTCAGACACATCACTCTCAGATTGTGCGTGTCTAGAGGGAGTCCAGGTTTTCAGACACTCTCTCCAACCTCGGCTCCTTGACCATTACTACTCCATTATCAGCGGCGATGGAGGGCGCGCCGCAGACGCCTAATGTATCCATTTCCCCCTCCATTTAGGGCTCGGCAGCCCAGCTAGCTCCCGGAGTGCTCCCTGATTGGGATTGAATGTCCATTTAAACTGCCGTCCAGCCACCAGGGAGGGTTGTCGGGTTGGGAAAGGGAGGTGGGAGGGGGGGATGAGTGGAGAGGAGAAGCAAGGAATAATGGGAAAGAGGGAAAAGGAGGCGTATAAAGTGAAAGAGTGAAAAGGAGTAAGTGTAGGTTGTGTGTGCTGAATGAGGAAAAGGAGGCAGGGGGATTGTTCCCAAGCCTCTGATTTGAAGCTGAGATTTTCTATCCCCTCATTCTTTTTTTTTCTCTCACTCACTTGCTGTGTCTCTATCACTCCTGTTTTCTTTTTTTTTTTTTTTAAACTTTCAAATACGCCTCCATAGAAAAGCATTCCTCCTCTGGCGCCGAGCCAAGTGTCAGAACTCAGCACTCGGTATTCTCAAGGTGCGCTTCTAAAAAGAGGGATTTGGAATTGAGATGATTGGAGTTGGCACATCCGTAGAGGAGAGGGGAGGAGGCACAAGAGAGGAGGGGAGAGAGAGAGAGAGAGAGAGAGAGAGAGAGAGAGAGAGAGAGAGAGAGAGAGGGAAAAGAGTGAGAGAGAAAGAGAAAAGAAAGAAAAAGAAACAGGCGGGAGATCACACACATACAGTGGAAGACTTTTGCAGAGGTGAAACGGTACCTTGTAGGAGGACTCCACCGTTCTTTCTGAAGAGGGGACTCCCCGACCACAATGGAGGACTAGAAAAGGAGGGGATGCCACAAAAAAAAAGAAGAAAAAAAGAAGAAGAGGGGATCGGGGGAAAAGGGGGAAGAGAAAGAATAAAATGGTCAATCATTTGATCATGTTATAGCAGCCAACCAGCGCAGCGGGCTTCATCACGAGGCAGATAGCAAGGCAGGAATTTGAGCCCATAAGCCAGTGCTTCTGATTATAGTGATTAGATTCCCGGGTGTCCCACTGTTGCCATTATTCCCTGTGATTACCTCGGAGAATTACAGCCTCGCCGCTGTAGTCCATGGGGGTAATTTCTCATGACAACCCCCCACCGCCCGCCACTGGTCCATTCACACACACACATTCAAAAAAAAAAAAAAAAAACTCTCATCAACGCACACACATTTAACACTCGCTCTTGTCACTCAAGCATATTCATGTGAGCGGATGAGTGTGTGTGTGATACATTAAAAGTGAGGTTTGCACTTTCTGCAATGCACACACACACACACACACACACACACACACACACACATACACAGAGGAGCACACAAAGCCGGAGACTCAGTTTAGGTGATCATTGCACCACTAATGAGGGAGGTAATGACGGCATTCCTCACATAGATGGAGACATCTTCACTCACACATCCTGCACACACAAGAAGACAATAGATACAGTTCTGTCGCTGAATTTATGATTTCAAGACAGAGGGACGGAGATAGAGGAAGAAGAGCAGAGAGGAAAGAGAGAGAGGCTGTGAGAGGTTTCCCCAGGTTGAGTGGTCTTTAGCTCCCATTTACCACACGTCTGACTGCTCTTTTCCTTTCCTTCCTCTCTGTAGCTAAAAGGGGGCTGTCCTTGACCACTTCACACACTCATAAACAGACCGTCATCTTATGAGTAACACAAACAAGAGGACAGACAGAAAAACACCTGGAGATGCCGCTGTGAACTGGATTCCACTCATCAGGAGTGTTTTCCTTTTTGTCTGTTTTATGTTCTTGCTAAGCTGCTGAATGAGAGGATTTGGACGTGTGCACTTGATGTGGCTCTCACCTCACCAGATGCAGGGGAAAGATGGACTCGAGGCAGACACACATATATGGGCACACACACACACACACACGCCTGCATGTGCACACACAATTCTACTGTACACACACACACACACACACACGCACACACACACACACACACACACACACACGGAAAGCAAAAGCAGCAAACGCAAATTTCAGCCCTGAGCCACCTGCTGTTGCCATGGAGAGTTGCCACATTGCGTTGCCACGGCGATAACATATTTTTCCTGCGCTAACAGCCTGTCTGTTTTCCCTACCACCCCACCCCCCGCCCATCTCACCCCCCTCTCTCTCTTCCCCCTCTCTCTACCTCCTTTTTCCTCACTCTTTCTTTCTGTCTCTCTTCCCACCCCTGCGCCGTCCTCTCTCTCTCTCTCTCTCTCTCAACAAATGGCTTCACAGCGCGACAGCACCTGCCTTATACTACATGTGTTGCCATGGCGGCGTTCCCGTTGCCATGGCAATCCTGTGCATTTAATGTAGTGGGCGAAAAAAAAAAAAAAAAAAAACTCACAGCAGACGCTCCACCAACCCCACCACCAATACCATCAACATCTCCCCTCATCTTTTTTCTTGGAGGGAGGGAAGGAGAGAGGAAAGAAGGAAATAGAGAGAAGAAGAGGAGAGAGAAGAGGGAGAGAGAGCTCCTCCCTCCAACCCCCCGGAGACTCCCTTCCCTTCCCTCCTTCCATCCATTCTTCCCTCCCCTCCACCTCCTCTCATCCAGATGCTGATGGGGTGTGAAGGAATGCACCATGGAGCTGACCTCCTACCCAGCATGCTCTTCCTCTCCTCTCCACTCCTCTCCCTCCTTTCTCCTTTCCTTCCACAAACACACACACAAATCCTTTCATTTATCACATCCACATCCACCCATTCGGACTGCATGCATAGGATACACACCTACACACACACACACACACACACAGCAAAATTGAACTCAAACACATCGTGCAGACTCACACATACAGACACACACTGGAGGAAAACTGCAGGTGGGGGTTGACTCGTGCAGCGTGAGTTATTATGGTCCGTGAAAAAACCGAGAAGTGTGAGCGACAAAGAGTAGAGGACAAAGAACCGTCATTGCTCTCTTCCTCTCCTTCTTTCCTCCGCCACCCTCCCGTTCTTAGCTGTCCCCTTCTTTCACCTGCTTTTCATTCCCTCCTTTTTTCACACATCTCTTCATTCCACCACTATATCTTCTTCTCCCTTTATATCTGCTCATGCTTTTCATTCATCTTCCACTTGTGAGTTGTGCGGAACTGCTTGAGACAGTCCTTGACCTTAACATAATAGACATGCTGTGCAACCATTCACGGTCATTACACTCCATAACATAATATTCTTGAGACTGAGTGCTCTTGAGAAAGATATTGTGTTATATTGATTGTTCCCACTGGGCTCCAAGATATATATAAAGGAAAACTGTTAATATTTTATTTGATATTGTAAAACGGGTTAAAATTTTTTGTTTTAGTATACAAAGAATGCACAATTCATCATCTTCCTCTTTTAACCCATAAAGACCCACACATCCACTGGTGACCAAAACCCCCCACTGATCTAAAATGTTTAATAACTTCTGAACCATTAATCCTATTAACACATGCAAATAATTGGTGTAAAGTACAGTTTGTCATCTTTTCATGGTCATCAGATATGACCCATTTGGACATTCAGAGGCTCCAAAGTGAACATGGAAACACTGTCATCTTCTACAACATTGATTCACCAGTAAAAAACCCATGGAGTCTGACAAATGACAGTGGATGGGGACGCTTTGTTTATGTTTAGTTGATACCTTTGTTTAAAAAAGTCACTTTATCTTCAATTTTTTCAATTTCTGATATAAAAACCCAAAACTTTAATCTGAGCTTTTTATGAAAATCTACTTGATCAGTGAATGCAATATGAGAAAATTCCTGATTTTCAAAGAAGAAATGCAAAATTCAGAGGATAATATGATAATAAATGGTGATAAATCACTTAAGAAAGGTTAAAAAAGAGAAAAAACCATTTAGGGATTTCCACAAGAGTAGCACTGGGTCTTAATGAGTTAAAGCAACTCTCTGCTATATCAAATGCAGGTTGTATTTTCATCCAAAAAAAAAAAAGTTGCAGATGTCATCATAACAGCTACCAGACGAAGCTATAAGGTCTGCAATGATTGGAAATGCTTAGGCATTTTTAAGGTCACGAATAAACTTCAGTGCAATACAACATGTGTGATTTGATTCAACATGTAAGCTCCAGGCAGCAGACCTTGTTTATCATCTATTTTCATAAAAAAGTGTAACAGAATGCAGTTGCAAATTCTGACCTTCTATCCAAAGCTCCCCTATTGTGCAAAATTATTACACAAAGCTTTAGAGGGTAATAGAAATAATCAATAACCTCTAGTGCTCTGATTTTCCCCTTAAATTTACCATTAAGTGGCTTTAATGTTAGAAAATATTTTACTTTCACACTGTTTCAAACTGCTGAAGCATCTGAAAGAAAACCTCAGGATTAATGTTTTTCATTGCTGTATTATTACTTCAAATGCAGTTTTTTTTATGTGTCTGCATATCTTCACTGATTCAGCCTGACATGTTTAATGCATTTAGAAACTGGGAGGGGATCCAGCAGTATTGAGATGGACCGGGAAGCACATTGTCACCAGAGAAGTGAAGACCTGTGCAACTGGTTTTCGTGTTTTAGCCCATTAGCAACAAATTGTGCATAATGTACAAGCTGTGCATGTACTGTAAATTGCTGCTGGGAAATTTCTAAAGCATACTATAAATTCTTTTTATTGATTTTCTACCTTCAAGCAGCCACTGGTTTCCATTAATTTAAGGGTGCAGAGAGAAAAAAAAAAAATCAGCTGGAACCAGCGTGAAATGCTTTCAAATCAATCAATTGTTTAAAAGCCTTGATATATTTTGTCAAAGTTGTGGTATAAATGTGTGGCAAAGGTAAGCGGCAAAGTTACCAAAGAACAATGTTTTACTTTAGAAGTTGGAGACATTGATTTTTTTCCCTCTGACAAAAAGAAAGGATGGATAAACTGCAGCCATATGTGAATTTGGACAAGGCTTCTATTAAAAACATTTCTGTTCTGCTCCTGTGTTTCATTTAGCTTATAATAAGAAAAGAAAAGACACTGAACGATTCACTGTGATGGATTTCAATCTTTGAACTCTGTTGATTCATATAGTGAGAACAGTGAAATGTTAGCAAAGTCAAAACTAGTAAATGTAAGTGATAAAACAATTACTTGACTGCTTAGAATTGGGCAATAATGTCAAACCATGATGAAGATGTCCTTGATATAAACATAAATGTTCGATAAATTGTTGATATAATTTCAAAATTTAGACAACACCTGAGTCTCATCTTCAATGTGCACGTGTCAGACCAGTAGAGGGCACCCATGTGCTAGTGTAGGAATAAAGGAAGAAAAAGAGGAGGATGCTTTCATTTAAGAAAACAAATCAGCCTTTAAACGTGAAGTAATAATAATAAAAAAAGTAAGATTTGCGTGTGCTTCAGGTGTGAAGTTTGTGGTGGAATCTGTTGTCCTGGGATCTATTCATTTATCAACATTATCTAACTTCATTTCCAAGATAATGGTAGCTACCGTTGAATGCTGTTCAGGAAACTATGAAGGACTATGGAATCAGTATAAGCCCCCCCCCCCAAAAACAAAACAAAAAAAAACCTCATAGAAATCAGTCCACAGCCTGTTATCGCAAATGTTGCTAACCAAAAAAGCTGTTAGCTCAGAAATGGAGTTAGCTGATATCAACAAACCGCAGTCTCTCAGCACATGCCAGAAAACCGTGAGCACGCACAATTAATTTTTGAACCTTTAATTAATAGTTTGACACTTACTTTGATAATAATGATATTGAACTGATAGTAAAATTATTATGGTAATATCTTAGGCCATATTGCCTATAGCGGGTTACCAAAAATAAATAGTTTTGTGACACCAACCAAATTGCTTAGGTAATACTACTTAGCAGAAACTTCCTTATCATTTGGTGCCACATTTCCCCATCTACAGCATAAATCTCTTCAGCCTCAGCACATGCATCATGCATCTACCAGTATTGGCTCCTGCAGACAGAGATTTCAGCAGTCCACTGAGTTTATCAGCAGCCACATTGTGTGACATGGATCTAGTGAGCTTGGGTTCGATGTGTATGTAGACCGTGAGATGATAACATTTACTGAATCACTAGGTCCACCATAGGTAAATGTACAAGAATAACGCAACACAAGCACAAGGATACAGCTACAAATAATGAAATGAAGCTAATGGTCACACCAATACAAAGCTGGTTTTAACATGGATGGTAAAAGTTCCACAATGAAGGGGAAAGAGATGAATGAGGACCTGGTTGTGGAGAATTTTGGAAAAACTGTTGAGGTTAGTAGCATATGTGAGTTACATGAACTGCATGGATTGAGGCATTGATCAGGGTATCATTTCATGCTGACTTCCTATTGGTTGCTGAGTAAACGTAGGTCATAGCAGCAGTCATGCTGTGAAATTCTATAATTAAATTTCTGACTCTGCAACATGGATCAATGATGATCGTGAACCTTTCCATTAGTAGTTTTTAAAGACTTTTTTAAAATGTTTTTTTGGCATTTATTTTAGACAGTGTTGAAGGACAGGAAATGTGGGTGAGGGGGCCAGGAATCGAACCCACGTGGCCCCGAACCTTAAACAAAGTATCTGTGTAAAACCAGTTTTATATGAAAATACCATAAAACTCAAGATTTATTACAGTGGTTTTTCTTAAAATTATTACAAATATTGTTTGTGAGTGATTACTGAAGCCTAGACATGCTTTAAGTAACTGCATCGATAATCAGCCCTAATGTAGCCCAGCTCCAGGTTAGATCTTACCTTCACCCAGATCTTAACCCTAAAATTAGGCCCTGAAGAAGAGCAAAATGAATTTCACAGAAATGACCTGTACACGGCGTACATACAGAAACACACACTGCACACACTCCTCAGGTGCTCTGTCATAAGGGACCCCAGCTACACTACCAACAAATGGACTCTCTTCACCTACTCTCTCATTTCCCACTGTGTGTCACAATGCAAATGAACAACTTCCCCCTGCTCCCACTTTACTACCCCCCCTCTCCACGACCTCTCCTCTCCTCAACCACACCACCACCCCCTCCCACAACCGTGTTCCGAATCCGGCCTCCAATTTGTTCCACTTCCCCATACCTCATTGTTCAAAATGACACTTTTACATTTTATGGTGAACCAATTATTCTGTCTTACACAGTCCGCTGGCTCTGCAAGCCAACCTGCCCGGATCAACTGGGGAGCGGGGTGGGGAGGCGGCGGAGGCGGGGGTGGAGGAGAAGGAAGAGGAGCAGGGTTTTAGTCGGGGAGAGAGAGAGAGAGAGAGAAACAGAGAGGAAGAAAGAAGTGGGGAAAAAAGACGACTAATAGTACCTCTCACTGACAGATCCTCTGGGATGGGAAGAAGAGCCGGAAACAGAGAAGTTAGCGATGGGAAGGGATGGAGAGGGGAGGAAAGGTCAGGAAAGGAGAGGGAAACAACACAGGTGGATGTACAGGGGAGGAGAGAGGTGTGTGGGAGGATTGCGAGGGGTCGGAGGAAGAAGTGAATGTGGACAAAGGAGGATTTAATTGAATGATAAAGTGGTGGAGAGAGAGTGAAAAGAGTGGAGAACAGGGGAATAAATCACAGCAGGGATAAATAAAGAAGACGGAGTACTGGGTGCCCCACTAGTTGTAATGTATGCCTGAGGATGAGCGGGAGGGTGTGTGGGATATTAAAAGAGGAGACAAGAGAGTGAGACGAGCGTAGCAGAACAGTGGTAGTTGCCGGAGGACAGGAAAAACCAAAGTAGAGGATGGACAGAGGAGAGGAGGAATTAAAAGAGAGGGGAAAAAAAAGACACGGTGGGAAATGTGGATGGAGATGACCTGAAGAGGCCCGAACGGAAGGAAACACCAGAGAAAGCGGGAGAGGGAGGAAGGAGGAGGGGGAGAAGAGAAAAAAGAAAAAGGCAACCACCTGTGATGTGCCTGAGGGTGAGCGAGATAGAAGGGAGGATGGGAGTGTTGTTGCATAAAAACAGCGTGCAAAAGGATTTAAGGAAAAGATGGGGAGGGTCAGCTATATAACGCCTGGAGCCAGGTGGGTGGAGAGAGAGCGACAGATGGAGAGAGAGGGACCAGGAAGAAACGGCAGAGAGGGTGGATTTGTCTACGCTAGCAATTTGTTTGAATCAGTAAAACGTCAAAAAATAGCGATGAACGCTTGTCAGTTTTTCAGATCTGAAGGTGATTGTTTTGTCAGAACAAGACTCTAAAACATCTGCTGAATATAATGGCATTTAGTGGGATTTTAATTCAATTTGGTTTCGAGAAGTCCATTCTGGCATTTGGGCTCTTGAAGAAATAGTTTAAAACAAATATACACTCAAATTCCAACGCAGGAACTCACATGTAAACCCGTCTCTGTTTGAATAAAATCGTGACTCAAAGTAGATCATCACTAGAGCTACAGAGAAGAATTAATTTAGCCTGGTGGAGAAGATAAGAAATCAGCATCCACTTGGGTAATTAATTCATAATTCCAGTGACTTTTCAAGCAAAAAATAACAAATATTTGCCGGTTTGATCATGTTACATGTTTCATAATAGTTTTTCTTACATGACAGTTGATTGAATATTTCCAGGCTGTTAACTGATTTAAACACACTGAGCTCACACTTTAAGAACCTTTTTTCACAATGTTTTGACAATTTCAATCTAGACACTTAAGGAGAAGAAACAAGCAACAGCAATACAAGAAAATACTTAAAATGAGCTTAAGTATCTGTGGAATTTGTGTACACTGTAAAAATCTAAATCTTATTAAGTGTATTTTTCTCATTTCTAGTCAAAATATCTCATCACACTTAAAATAAGACATAATCACCTAGAGTAACTTTTCAGTGAGACATAAGAACTTATTTTTAAACAACAGAACTTGTAAATCTTATTTCAAGAAATCTTACCGAGATAATTTTCACTTGAATTAAGCAAAAAAAAAAAAAAAAAAAAATCTCAAATTGAGCAAAAAAAAAATTATCTTGAATTAAGCAAAAAATCTGCCAATGGAACAAGTGAAAATTATCTTGGCAAGATTTCTTGAAATAAGATTTTCAAGACCTATTGTCTAAAAATAAGTTCTTATATCTCACTGAAAAGTTACTCTTTAGGTGATTATGTCTTATTTTAAATGTGATGAGATATTTTAACTAGAAATGAGAAAAATACACTTAGTTAGATTTTGATTTTTTCCAGTGCAACTGTACATTCAGTATATTATTTGAGGCCAGACAAGAATCAAAGACTATTGCTGTATAGTAGACCTAATGCAGGGTTCATTTGCATTTTTCAAGGTCAAATTCAAGCACTTTTAAGGCACCGCACCTTATCACTGGGGTAAAATACATATCTACAGGAATACATATAGTGATGATTTTTAATTTTTATCACAATGATGTACATTGTATTATGCTATAAACATCTAAAATTATGTTTCATAATAGCAAAAACGTTAGAAATTAACGGAGCACACAAAGTTTTATCGAAAAAAAAAAAAAAAAAAAAAAAAAAGGAAGTCACTTTGTGTTCTTCAGGCAAACTCGCACTGAGACAAAGATTAAAATAAAAATGGACCTGGGTCGACCTGAGAGCACCTGGGAATTTTCTTTTTAGACAAAGTTTTATATTTCAAAATGTATCACCTCCCTGTAAGGAGCTTTGGTTTATAATCCAAGCACTTACAAGCACTTAAACTAAAATTCAAACACTTTTCAGACCTTGAAATCACAACGTTGAAATTCAAGCATTTTCAAGGATTCCAAGCACCCGTACGAACCCTGCTAGTGATATGTGGCAATGACAGATGCCAATAGTGATGAGAAAACTTAAATACACCCAACCCATACCTCCATCAGAACATGTAATGAATGTGCAAAGTTCAGTAGAATAACAAACTCCGAGCAAGAATGCAAGCAGCGATCAGCAGATAATTATACGTCTTGATACAAGTGACAAACAGATAAAGATACAATGACATAGTACGAATTGGTCTTTCGTTATACATTCTACTTTTTTTTTATGTGTGCACCTTCTTAAATGAAGTAATTTCAAAGTAAGGGGGTAAATTATAACTTTTTTTCTCCTGGTTTTCATGAGAATCATATAGATATTTATTGATGCTGATTGTAATGGATGATGGATTTAAGACAAATGAAGAGAAGCTTCATCTGAAAGAGTCTAGGGATCAGGTTGAAGGTTTTTCAACAAATCAAAGTTAATCAAAAGATCAATTTGTTCCAAATGGTTGCCTGTGTCTTTTTTTTTTTTTTTTTGTAAATGTATTACAAATGGACTAACCCACTCAGCTTCAGTTCAGTTTTAATATGCATTTAATTCTGCAGGAGCTGAAATCTGGAAGAATATTAAATATAAAGACTGATGAAAAAGTCAAAGCACTTTCTAAGCCTCCGTATTGAAACACAGAGAAGAAGAGCAGAGTCCAGTCCAGGTCGAATCAGACAGAATCTGGTCAGTAATTTGTCATTAGAGGTGTCAATCAAGTCTTTAACCTCCCTACATGTCTGAAAACAGATATGAGACAAAATTTGATAATCACAGACCACTAAAAACACAGGATGCAGAAGTGGATCCAGCTCACTTTATTATCCCTATAGGGCAATTTGGTCTCTTATACCCATCTTAATACACACACGGTACATAGCATTAGCATTAGCATTAGCACACATTAGAAGCAGTGAGCTTCCATTTAAAGTGCTTATGGACCAACTCCAGATCTTCATCAGTATTGTGGTCAGGGGCCCTAACAGCTGAATTAACCTATATATTCTTGTTTTTAAGGGTGGTAGAAATCAGAGGAAACCTGCATAGCATGGAGAGAACAGCTAAACTCAAAACAGAAAGGCTGTGATTTGACTGAGATCAAACCCAGAACCTTCTAGTTGTGAAGCAGAGGTGGTAACCACTACACCACCACGCCGACCCAATACAATTACAATATTCTGAAAGGTTATTATGACATTTTTGCCCTGTGACACTAAAACCTATCAAGCACTGCAGCTTTAAAGAGTGGGACTGCCTAAGGCTGCACAGTATAACAGCTGTCTCAGAAAATATCACACTTTCACCTATCACACTACATGGTTTTATACAGTTATTGTTAATATCATCAGTAAGAAGGAAATGAAAAGAATTAGAAAACACTTTGATTGAACTCATCTGAATGAAAGTATGTGTAAAGAGTCTCATACCGTATTCTTCCTGTTTGAACAAAAGAAATCAAGAAGAAAAATATGTGCAATATCTAATCTTTGATTCAGTGGATTCAGTTGATTCTTTAGGAATAAATCAAAGTGCACATCCCTTTGAACAACATAAATGGGGGAAATGGGGGGAAAAAATACAAGGACAGATGGGTCTGTAGTTGCACTTTCTTTCAATTCTTTAAACTCTTAGATATGTAAATGCGAATATGTGATGATCGTCACTGTTTATACTGTGATATACATTGGAACAGGGCTTTTAAAGGGCCAGTGACATTGTGAATGCATGCGTTTATGAATGAAACACCCAAATCAATCAATTCACACTTGCCAGGCGATTAAGCAAATCATGTTTCATATTAACCAATCAATCAATCATGCAGAGGGTGGACCGGCTTTACCTGTGGTGAAATGTCGGAGGCAGGGTGGGTGGGGAGGTGGAGGGCGTGGCCAGGCTGGGCGAGTATGGATGGTACGGCGTCTTCTTCAGCGCTTGGATCAGATTGTGCCTGTACTCCGGATCTATGGACCACAGGGAGCCTTTGCCTATGCTCTGTAAGCAAAAAAAAAAAAAAACAGATAGAAGGCGGTAAGAGAGAGGGAAGGGCAGCGAGGGGCATCGGGAGGAGAGATGAGAGAGATGTTATTGGAAGCACTATCGGGCCCCCTTAAAGCACATCACAAACAGTACAGCACACTGACCTGAGCCAACAAGTCCAAAGCCCAAACAAGCTCAAAGTCCAGACCTTGTCCCGGATTCTTATTTACCAAAAAACCTGTGCACACAGTTCTGCTGCATTCCCGCCAAGATAAAGACCATGAGAAAAACAACATTTTGTGCATCTACAGGCTCAAACAGTGGTAGATTACTGCTTCCCTTCCCTCAAAATAACACCAGCCACACAACCATTCCCATATTTCCACGGAAGATAACACTCAGACGAATGAAAATTAATATACAAGGTGTCCGAAAAGTCTCCTTACAATTTAACACATTTATGACAAAAGCAAATACATAGACATAAATTGCCTCTTTTAATACACCTCTATATGGGCACTGTTGTGTCTTTGCAACAACAAAGTACAAAGTAACAAAGCACACTAGGAGGAAGGTTTATTCATGAATTCTCTCTGACTTTACTTAAAGCAGTGTGTGACATTCGTCACCGATTTTTCATTAAATCTCAAAAACCCGAGCGATAGCCTAAGTATCACGAATCCATTAATCTTTCTGTGATTATGCACTTGAATCACTTCCCTCGTGGTGAACAACTTCAAAGTGTACTCCATCACAAGCAGTCCGTTTGTTTACATAACAAATCAAAACTGAAACCAAACCATCACTCGGGCCTTTTCGGAATTTCACGCAGCTGCAGTATGGCCGCAGCAGCAACAAACACGGAAGCGGCTTCACTGCTTCTTACTGCTGCGGCTGCGTGGAATTCCGAAAAAAGGTCTGAGTGACAGTTTGATTTTGGTTTCAGTTTGGTATGTAAACCAGGGGTGTCCAACCCTGGTCCTTACATGCTACTATCCTGCATGTTTTAGATGTATCCTTCTTCCAACACACCTGATTCAAATGATAAGCCTATCATCAAGCTCTGCAGAAGTCTGATAACGGCCGTCAGGTGTGCTGGAAGACAAAAACATCTAAAACATGCAGGATAGTAGCTCTAGAGGACCAGGGTTGGACACCCCTGAGTAAATTGTTTTAGATAAAATTGTTTTACATAAAATGCACTGTTTTAGATACATATAAATTTCTTGATTTTAATAATTTTGTGAATTTCAAAAATTTGTGCGTAATATTTAAAATGTTGCATGGACTTGCCCCTCCTCCCTTGACAGACTTTATCAAATCCCACTCTGTCAGTGGGAGGGGTCACCTGGGCCACAGCTCGAGGAAACTGTGAGTTGCCACGCAGGCGCAGTACTTTTGGACAAACTACACTTTCAGTCACTGGAACTGAACATTGGAACAGTTTACCACTCAACATAAGAGACTCACAGTCATACACCTCCTTCAAATCACAACTTCAACATTGGATGAAGGAAAACCAAGACTGCGACCATCAGTAGACTGTCCTCACTGTGTTGTTCTGTGTGTTTTTATGATGTTTTGCCTTTTTGTCAACTGTTTTTTCTGTCACCTGCCTAGGGACTACAGATGGAAATTAGCACTGCTGCTACAATCTGGCATATTTACAGCTGCAATTGTTGTAGATGTTCATTAATGTGCACTGTCCCTAATAAATAAATAAATAAAAAAAATAAAATAAAATAAAATAAAATAAATAAACGGCCTGCTTATGATTGAATACACTTCGAAGTTGTTCACCGTGAGGGAAGCGATTCTGGTGTGTAATCATGAAAAGACTAACAGATTCGTGATACTTAGGCTATCACTCGAGGTTTACAGATTTTATGAAAAATTGGTGACGAACGTCATACGCTGCTTCAACAAAAAGTAACTCAAGATATTAATATGAATGGCAGATCATCTATAGGGAAAACCAGCGACTAGTGGAGTGATTCCACTTAAAGAAATAGATCCACTTATATACTACAGGCACCATTAGTTGCACAAAGCACATCCAGACGGTACTGGATTTCTTGCCATGTTGGTTGTATCATAGCCTCATCAATGGCATCAGTGAACTTTTACTTCAGGTCGCTGACGTCCCGTATCTTTATTCGATATCTTTAACATAACCCCATAGAAAGAAATCCAGGGGAGTGATATCTGGTCAACAAAGTGTCCAGGGAATTGGGCCATCCTTTCTAATCCACTGGTCTGGAAATGTTTGATTTAGGAACCCACCAACATGCAGTCCCCAATGTGATAGTGCATCATCTACCTGGAAAATGATGGTTGGTTGAAGGTCATCCAGTTTTGGTGACACATATTCAGTCAAAAGGTCAAGGTAAACATTTGCAGGGGTTTATTTAACAGAACCTATTTCATCAACAAATGCAATGTGATTCAAATCTTTGCTAACCGCTGAGGACATGAGTTCATGAATTGCTTTTGTAATACATTTTTTAAATTGTAAGGAGACTTTGTGGACATCCTGTAGGACATGCTCAATGCCATCTTGCTCAATACTTCCCAGTCCTTCTCTCCGTCTTGGAGGATGAAAAAAAAAAAAAACTCATGAAGCTTGTTCTGATTAAGACACAGGGAAACTCTTTAACTTTTTCCACTCCAAAAGCGATGATGGCATGTATTTTTAGATCAAAGCAGTTCGTACCCCCCCACTTCTCACCTAATGAAGCTGTCGGCTCCCAATCTCAGAGAAACCAGCCTATAGATTATAGAGAGAGGGGAGGGAACTGAGACAGGCCGCCATGAAAATACATTCTCTGTCTTTATCTCTCAGAGCCTTCTCCACGCTTTCATCTGCCTTGTCATCTGAACGTGGTAAAATCTAGAGTTTGTGTACGGCAGAGAGGAAGACGGAGAAGAAGAAGGAGAGGAGAGGAGAGGGAGGCAGAGTAAATATAAAATTAAAGCCGTCCTGTCTCATGTTTTGCTCACTTTGTAATGCTCTGTGATATGATACAGGTACAGGATAGAGGGAGGGGAGATGTCAGAACTGCTAGTTTCTGATTTTTTGCAAATACTGTAAGGAATCTGTTACAGGGAAATGTCAGATATGCCAGAGCTGTGTTTGAGAGCAATAATTGGAGACAAATTCTAAGAACGTTAAAAGAAAACACATGCATTTTTACACAGTGGCTTAAGCATTTTTTTTCTGGTTTTCTCACATACTCTGTATAAGACACTGCAAACGTCCAAGTCCAACATTAGGTTTGTAAGTTTCGTAAAGTTATAATGACAATATATGCATTTCTCTGTCTCCGTATTAACCCTATAAAAACATTTGTATTATATTTCCTGCACCAGGTTCTGAGACCTCAACAAAATCAGTACTTGCCTTAAAGCGGTCATATTTTGTTAAAGCCACTTTTATTTGTCATTGGTACATTTATTTGTTTATTTGGACCCTAATAGTCCATAAAGTTTGAATGTGAACCCTCCAGGTGCTGCAAAGCTATCTTTATATTAATTTCTACAACCCGTTTTAATTCCTGCTTAATTTGTTACGTCTATAACTATTTACGTCACGACATTTGCACATATAAGGTCAAGACTTCCAACGAACTTTTCTCAGAGTACGTCCTAATTGTTTATCAGCAGCAGCGGTTGTAGTCTGTACTGAAAATATGGCCAAACTTCGAGCCGATTACCTAAAGTGTTCAGTTGTTGGTTGTATTAATGAACACAAGTGGCTGAACAGAACAGAGCAGCATGGTCAACAGTCTGGAGGGGGTAAAGGGCCAGCGCTCAAAATGACCTTTCCCGTGTCATTACTCAGAAATAGGGTTGAAGATGGACCTGTGGAGCTGAATTAATGAAGAATTCAGACCCATTTACATTTACAGTTTATGTAGACCACAGAGAAATGTTTTAAAATGCATAATTTAATTTAAAAACGCAAAATATCACTCCTTTAAAAACCTGATTTATATGACCTGATACATGTTTTCTGCCCCCTGGTGGATTATCATCTCCAGTCTTTTTCAATATGGCCGCTTTCGTTAAATCATCTACACACTTTTTGCAGGAAGGTCTTTGGTCATTTTCAAAAAGTTACATTAAGAATAACATTTATATTGTTATTCTTTTTTTTTTTTCTTTTTTTTTTAAATAAGTACTTCATATACTAAAATAATGCATAGCTATTTGATAAATGATTCTTTATAGTACAGTTAAACTGAGTTAAAAATGTGTGTATTAAATTTGATACTGCAGGTATATAAGGTGCTTTATAAAAAGGCACAAATGTGAAAAAAAATATTGTACACAAAACTATATGGCAAAATGTTTTGTTTGAAAATTGTTAAAAGCTAAAAATTCAACTGAAATATTTTTTCAGTTGAATTTTGTGGCTAGTTTTGATGGGTCAGGTTTTACAGGATTAATATACAATCCAGATCTATGGGAAGTATGTGAAGCACTAAAAATAAGAACTGCTTTTATGAACCAAAGTGGTAGTATTTAGTGTGACCACCCCCCAACCCCACCCCCAACATGACTTTAAACTTTTTGTTCAGACAAAATGAGATTTATTGCCTTAATTTTCTGATGTTTTCAACCAGGTTTCATTCAACTCATGTCAGATGTTTCTAACTGTTTTTGCTGCTTCATGTCAAGGGGTCAGAGGTCACAATAAACAGTGACTTGAACCTTTAGAACCCATTCAGTTCAGTTTTTTGTGTCTTTTAAAGCTGTGCATATATGTCCTGTATTTTTCTATTGTATCTGAAGAAAGGCGTGTGAGAAATACATGTACAGGGTGGGGAAGCAAAATTTACAATGAACATTTAGTTGTTTTTTCTCAGCAGGCACTACGTCAATTGTTTTGAAACCAAACATATATTGATGTCATAATCATACCTAACACTATTATCCATACCTTTTCAGAAACTTTTGCCCATATGAGTAATCAGGAAAGCAAACGTCAAAGAGTGTGTGATTTGCTGAATGCACTCGTCACACCAAAGGAGATTTCAAAAATAGTTGGAGTGTCCATAAAGACTGTTTATAATGTAAAGAAGAGAATGACTATGAGCAAAACTATTACGAGAAAGTCTGGAAGATACTATTAAAGAAGAATGGGAGAAGTTGTCACCCGAATATTTGAGGAACACTTGCGCAAGTTTCAGGAAGCGTGTGAAGGCAGTTATTGAAAAGAAGGAGGACACATAGAATAAAAACATTTTCTATTATGTAAATTTTCTTGTGGCAAATAAATTCTCATGACTTTCAATTAACTAATTGGTCATACACTGTCTTTCAATCCCTGCCTCAAAATATTGTAAATTTTGCTTCCCCACCCTGTATGTTCATTCCAACCCTGCAGAAACAACAAAACTGAATGACTTTTGCACAGTATTTGATGTTTTCAGCCACGCAGATAAGTTAGATTACAGCTTTTGTCACAATTACATCAAAAAAGAAAAAAGAAAAACACGCTGTTACTACTTTTTTATCAACAATATAATCCCCACAAAAGCACGAGAGAAATTTATATATAAATTTCTCTCAATTCAGTGCTATTTACCATTGAAGAAAAGAAGCACAAGTACATAATTTTTTTCCTTTTCTTTCATACGATACATCCCATGACCCCTCAGATTTATTCAGACATATACTGGGCTCATGTCCAATATACTTTAAAGATTAAGAACTGCACTTAAGTACACTGTAAAAGTGAGATACAATATAAAATGATTGACTCAAACTTACAGTAACACGCACAAGCTAATGTCTGGTGATGATGCAAAACCCAATTACTTATATTTTAACCCTACTTTAAACTTTACAAAGTTCGTGGAAAAAGGACAGTTGGAAAAAACGGTTTAGGTTATGATGGTTATTTTTCAACATATGCTCCATCTAGGTCAATACACTTCTGCAACCGCTGATACTGTACCAGCCTTTAAGTCCATCTGTGTGAAACTGAGGCTATGACACTTAAACCATGTCAAAGCTATGTTCTTTTTCCACGCCCTTTCTGAAGCCCCCTTGTATTAAAGTGTCAGTCTGTATTTTTTCCTCTTTACATTGGTTGAACATTCCACAGTATTGTAAGTCAAGCTGTTTTTTTCACTTCATCGTTGCTCTGTTTTCAATAATTAGAAAATTTAACTCATCATGGAAGATTTAGGCCAATCATGGGTCGTTCCAGAGACTGGGGGATGTTAAAATGGGTCACAACAGCAGCATGGCAGCTCCTCTAACTGTGATGTTGTGGGTTTATTTATCTATAGTGACACGATAATGTCCTTGTTTCAGTCAATGCTTACGACACTGAGGAGAGAACTGCAAGAGGATGATGGGTATTTTCAGATGCCTGTGGGATTCCTGCCTCCTGTAGCTTTAAAATAAAAACAACAAATGGGATATTTCTGCCAGATAAATATGTAAAGTATATGTACATAAAATAAAGCGGCCATTATTGTTCCGCCTTTAAGCGGAGGCAGTCACAGAAGCAAATCTACATCTACATCTATGTACGTTGAGTAAAAGGCTGGCATTGGAGGAGAGAAGTGCGGTGTTTGGATCATAACTTATGGATATGACCTGGGATGTAATGTCTCTGAAGAAACCATAAGACAATATCCTACAAGAAAAAAGATATTACTGTTGAAAATATCAGTGAATAGAGGAGACAGTAAAAAAAAAAAAAGAGAACAATTTGAAAAAAAAAAAAAAAAATCTTAAATTTCACAATATTTTTGCTCATTTATAGCTTAATTTTATTATTATTCTTATTTGTAAAAGTGTAAATGCACATAGATTTCTCATAGATGCAATGCTTTTTTTTTTTTTTCAACAAATTGTGACGTAGCCAATTTTTACTTAAATTTAGTTTCCATCTGTTTGCTGTGTCTTTCCAGATCTTCATATAAAACATTAAACATTTCTGGTTAAACACAACCAGAACCTTCTTGCCCCCTCTCCTCTGTTTATTAGAGCCATGTCTAACACAACCTAAACTGCTTCCTGCTGGTGACAAAATGTAACCTAGATTATTTCAACCCATAAGGACCCAGTGTGACTTTTGTGGCTGTTACCAAATGAATTTTTCTCTCTATTTAACATTTCCTAAGTGATTTATCTTTTATTTAATATTATCCTCTGAATTTAGCAGTTTTTCCAGTGGAAATCATCTATTTTCCTGTGTTTAACTGACTGATCATGTAGATGTACATAAAGCCTCATAGTAAATTCAAAGGTTATTATATCAAAACAGAAAAAAAAAGAAATAGTGTCTTTTCAGTCCAATCTGTCATTAACTGAACATAGACCCAGTGTGTCCATCCACTGTCATTGATCCACAGTAACTACAGAGCCTCTGAATGTTCAAATGGGTCATATCTGATGACCATGAAAAGATGAATAACTGTATTTTACACCAATTATTGACATGGATCGATAGGAATAGTGGAACAACAGTTTAGATCAGTAGATGCTTTTGGTCAACGGTGGATGTTTGGATCTTTATGGGTGAAATTCGTAGATCATTCACAATTCACATTTCTGTTTTTGTGATTTTCCAAAAGTTACTTTTTTTATGGACACGCAACTAGTGAGATTTAGGGAGGTCACATTACACCATATATTAGCAAAATACAGCCTGAGGGCCATCGCAATCTGACCCACCACCAGAATTACCCCAACAGAATCTATTTTTGATGGATTGATGGCATTGATTTGTTTTGTCACAAGCATCACAAGTTCAAGGCAGTCAGCTTCCAACTTACTTCCCAGACAGAAGAAGTCAACCATGCAAAAATATACAGTGAAAGTTAGTTACACACACTCACAAAATACACAAAGTCATGTCGTGGTGAAGTTACGAAAGAGAAAGACCACATCCATGTTTTACATTACGCAATGTGTGTCAAATGTGACCTACGCCAGTGATCATATCTGTTGATTGGTGAGGTGAACGTGAATTTAAAAGCTGATACTGCCCTTAACAGGACTCTTTTTATGTAATGTTTTCAGTGTGTCCACCAGATTGACACATACAGCTGCCAACAGTCAACATTTTCTAACATAAAGGTCTTGTGTTCTGAACTCAGCCTTTGGCGTTTTGTCGTGTCAACTCCATTCATATGGTTTAATATAACAGAATATCGTCACTGTCAGGCGGAAACCTCTTATGTCCAAAACAGTTATTTTTCAGGAAGCTGGAAAAACAATGTATATTCTAAATAAATAAGTGGAGTTAAGAGATGTAGTCATTTTCAACATTTTTCATTGGTTAAATATTTCTAAAACCATCAGGCCAACATGAAGACTGACCAATAGAATCATTTTCCTGACAAAAAAACTAAAAGAGACCGAAAAGGAACTTACGAGGTTTCTGCCTGACAGCGACGATATGTTTCATGTTCCACTTCCACTGCTCAGTGAGTGTCCCTTCACCTACTTTACCCTCATCAGTGTGTCCCTGTGGAAGAAAACCTGTACTAGATGCAGACACTGATGTGTCATGAATCTCAAATCATACACTACAACATTGTGCTAGTTTTGTTTTATTCAGTGTAAACAGGTATCCAGTATAATGAGGAGTGTTCTCAAGAGCATGCTACATGATCCAGAATCATGTAGAGTGTCTGTTTAGACTTTGTGTCTTATTGTGTCTTCTGGGATGACCAAAAACCTGCCAGAAACTGTGCTCCAACTCACTCCAGCATCCAACTTATCAGAGCAAGAAGCTAATAGGATGTGTGCGCACTGTTGATCTGCGGCCCCCTGTCTGGGTCTTTGCATTAGTATGTCAGTTGTGTTGTACACAGGCCATATGTGCCATGTTCTGCTCTATGTGTCTATGCATGTGCGTCTACATGTGTGTGTACGGCTGGTTCCCTAGGGAGTGTGATATTACCCAGCATGGTCGGCTCCTGGGAGTGCTTCTATTACTGCCAGCAACGCCTCTCCTGGAGAGCATGATATTACACACACATACACTCGCTCCCACAGAGGTGACCCCCACTGGGCCAAATTTCCCCTTGCACCTCCAGCCCGCCAGCCGTTTGTGTATATATGTGTATATGTGTGTGTGTGTGCCTACTGTCTGCCCGCTTGCCAGCCGATTAAATCAATGCTCTCTACAGACGTTCTGTCTGCCGGGGCCCCTGCCTCTGCCAAGCAGCCAGCCAATCAAAATGCTCCATTCGTCACCCCCCTTCTCCCCCGGTCAATAGGCCAATCACAGGGCGCAGCTCATAGGAAGGGTCTGTCACCTGGGTTATAGCGGTCGCCTTGGCAACAGGCATCATCTGGGCTAGAGAAGGTGAAATGGAATTCACAAAGTTGAGAAAAAGGCAGCAAGCCTCAAAATCGATTATCAGGAAGAGTATTTTAAGGTCAGAGGTTGATTTAAAGTTTTCTGTGTGGATGTACAATGATACAGTATCACAGATTTAAAAGGAGGATCCTCACACAAAGGTAGATCTAGCTTTAGATCCGGCCAGCGCGGCAGTCTTCACATTCTCTTGAAACTGGATTTTTGGAGCCCAATCACACCATTTCCTCTTTTCATCCTTGTCTGGTCTTGGTTTCTGTGATGAGTATGTTTTTTTTTCTCCACATTATGAGTCTATTTGAATCCCATCTATGTGCTGGAATAGTCACTCTGCTGAAGTGTTTGCAGCCAAAGAGCAGGATTACACAACAAATAATCCACAACTCAAAATGTTAACCCCTACTTAAAAAGATATCTCATACACAGTGAAAGTAAAACTCAGTTTAACTCAGTTGGTGACAATTTAAGCCAAGTTACCATGAAAAAATAGATTTAATTCAAACTATCCCTGTAGTGAGGATACATTTTAATAACAAAAAAAGCAGCCTTTTCATATATCAAGATTATAATGTATAGCTAGGTGTTGTCAACACACCGTAACTTGCATTGGAAACGGTACAACATGAGTAAACGCCAAAAGGGGAAGAAAGAAAAGACAAAGGCATAGAGAGAGAAGGAAAATGAGAGGGAGAGAGAGAGAGAGAGAGATGATTGTGTGTTGCCAACATCTGTTTCCTGTGTTACATAAGCTGTGGGGGCTGGTCTCACTTGGAAATGGGAGATATTAAAAAGTCCTGCTGCCACTGACCCTGCATGTAAGACTATACCTCTGCTACTACATCCTAGCCCGCACTATTACCTTTTCACATCAATAACCATCAACACTGACAAGCTAAGTAACTACCATTCAGGACATCACATATGCTCTATATCACAACTAAAAAGCAGCATTTCAGTATGAACCCATGGCTATCCATTCTGTGACTTTAGCATGTATTTGAAGACATTAAAGACAGAGCAGGACCTTCTGGGAAATACGCATATTTACTTCCTTTCTCGGAGTTGGCTGAGACTGACAACACTCCCATATGCAACTGTTACATATGCAGAACAGCCAGGATGGCTAGCTTAGCATAAAGACTGGAGGCAAAGGTAGACAGCTGGCTCTGTTTGAAAAGAAAAAAAAAGAAACAAAAAAAAAGACCTCCAAAAAAGAAAGACAAGTTGACTGAAGTTTATGTGCGGCACTATATCATTTTCTTGGCTTGTTGATTTAATAAACAAAATATCACATGTGAAATACTAAGGCTTGGATGGGATGAAAAGGCTGAAACCTCTGGACAATACTAGCTTGTAGCTGTTTCCCTTCCTGGATTGCATGTCTGTTTTTATGCTAAGCTAACTGGAGCTGGCTGTATATTTTGTGGACCGCCATGAGAGATATTGATCTTCTCATTAAACATTCAGTAAGGAAGCAAATAAGGATTTTTTTTTCCTCTGGCCCAAGTTTTAAGATTTACATCTTCAGTGGGAATAAATGGGATTAGGCAGAGTACCCCAGAGTAAAATCAAAAAAACATCTAGACACTGTATAACATATTGCTAGTGGGCACTTCTTCAACAGAATTTAGAAGTAATTAGTCTTATTCTATAACTGTTTAACCAACATGAGCATTACTGGTAAGTGTTAAACTCTGTGCATCTCCAAAAATTAAAAATAAAGTTTTTATTATTTGGCTATTTCAAATGGAGAAAATACATTTTCATCTCAATAAGTGCATAAAATGAAAGATTTATGGTCCATGCAGAGGACAAAGCTGCAAAGTGACCATCGAAATGAAAGTCAGTGTGCAAAGAAAATGTGTGAGCTATCAGCATTAAGCGGTTTTGTTGTCCAGTACATTTTCATGTGCAGCGTGACTTAACCCACTGTATACGACTAATCTCAAGTATTATGGCGGCGGCATTTTTTTTTTTTTAATTTTTGATGGACATGCACAGTCAGAGTAAAAGCATTAAACCTAACTGTGTTTAAGCCTGATTAACCCACTGTGATGCATGGATCTGTCGTTACTTACTGCATACATACAGATAAACAGAGGCTTAATTATATACTGTACTGCAGGACTCGTACAGTGTGGACCACATAAACTATAAATTGAGATGTACAGCACATAAAAAACCCCAAACAGCTGAAGGTCTGTTATTCAAAATGAAGCAGACGTTTCAGTGCATGTTGCGACAATACGGAAATACCCTCCGCTGTATTTCTGAGACAGAAAGAGGAAAAACGAGTCGGAGAAAGTGGATATATTTTCAGAAACCTGTTCCATACAGAGCAGTTCTGTTACCTACTGAGAGCCATATGTGATGTTTATTTGACAACAAAGAGACAAGAGGACAAAGAGGCCCTGTCAAGTGTAAGAGTTAAACTCCGGGTGTACAACAGGCTCTTTTTTGTCAGCTTGTACAAAAAAAAAAAAAAGCAAGGTAATATGTGGACATTTTCTTCTACAGGTGTTATGAATTGACTTTTCTTCCAGAACTACCAAACCTGTTTTCCATGTGGTTTTAATTTAATCCCAAAGGGTTTCTCCAGACTGTGGACCACTGTGGTTGTCATTTGTGCACTTGAGTATTTTTGCGTGTGAAAATACAATCAAATCGAAGGCAAAGTTTAGAGAAGTTCACGACACTTGCCAACCCTGCCTCCAGTTTTGAATACATGTCACGGTTGCCAGATTAAAACTGACACTGGACTGTAAACAATATTAGGCGTCTTTCCATCAACTTATTGTTATGTTTATATTGAAACTTCACATTAGAAAATGGTGATGGAAACACCTAAGGTAGTTTTTGGTTTATCTGAAAGAGTGAATGTGCATCATAGGAATGTAAAAACTTTTTTTTAGTATTTTATTATAGTGAACTTTAAACGCAGATGAGTAATCAGCTGTTTTCTACTTCAAGAAGATAAAGAAGAGGAGGAAAAATGAAGAATTAACTATTTAATTTGCTTTCCTGTATGTTTCTATTAACCCATAAAGGTCCAGTGCTATTTTAAGTGCTGTTTCAACGCAAGGGCACACAGACGTGAACGTATTGCGATGCATCGAGACGGATTGGCTGTCATGATGTGTGCTTGTGTCTCGAAATGTGCTGTCCATTTTTTTTTTATACGCGACACAGCGACACATGCAATACCATACGTCACTGGCAGGGGTAAAAGGCAAGCGTTGTAGTTTAATTTAACACATTGTTACATTTACAGAAGAAGAAGACGGTAGGGATTCACCAGAGTCTCCAGCAGAAAGTGAGCCAGTCGAGCCAGCAGGTCGGAGACAGACATTTGGAAATATTGGAAATACCTTTCCTCGTCTAGAATTTGCATAGGTTGAACAAGAGATTGGAATTCCCCGTCCTGATTCAGTCTCTGCTGCAGTTCAGAGGCCGGACATACCACCGCACGTGTTGACTATATAGGCAGCCTAAGGCAGTTCCCAAATGAATTTTTCTCTGTATTTAACCTTTTTTAAGTGATTTATCACCATTTCTTATAATATTTAGTGTTTTTACCCCTCGGCCCGAAGTTGGCCGAGGGGTAAAAACACTAAACACAGTAATCGTTTTGTCGTCTCTCTGTCCGTCTGCCTATTCAACAATGTAATCGAATTATCTGAAGAATGCATTGACATATCTGGACCAAATTTATACTGTGGATGTATCTTGGCA
The DNA here is from genome assembly GCF_902148855.1 of Sphaeramia orbicularis. Taxonomy (NCBI): domain Eukaryota; kingdom Metazoa; phylum Chordata; class Actinopteri; order Kurtiformes; family Apogonidae; genus Sphaeramia; species Sphaeramia orbicularis. The sequence goes on along the minus strand of NC_043979.1, from coordinate 14,838,911 downwards.
TGGAGCAGAAGCCTACTTTCTCAAGGTCAAATGCGACATGTCCTTTCAACAGCGTAATCACATTATCTGAAGAATACATGGAGATTTCTGCACCAAATTTACACAAAGACAATTCCATGTAAATTATAGGGCAGTAACTTACAACAGAATTTTACACTATTTTTGGCTGAGGGGGATTAAAAGTGTGCAGTATGATATGTTTTTCAGTGTATATCAGGTATACTCTTACATTTAATTTTCTGATCATGCAGATGTTCATAAAAGCTCAGATTAAAGTTTTGGGTTATGATAATAGAAACAGAGAAAACTGAAGAAAATATGACTTTTTCAGGAAGGATATAATTAACTGAAAATAAAAACAAGCGTCTCCATCCACTGTCATTGATCCAACTCCATGGGCATTACTGATGAATCAGTGTTGTAGAAGATGACTGTGTTTCCACGTTCACTATGGAGCCTCTGAACGTCCAAATGGGTCATATCTGATGACCATGAAAAGATGACAAACTGTATTTTACACCAATTATTTACATGTATTGATAGGATTAATGGATCAACAGGTATTAGATCAGTAGATGATTTTGTCCAGCAGTGGGTGTTTGGGTCTTTATGGGTTAGAGGAAAACAACCTCTTCTTCCTCCTCCTCATCCTCCACTGGACCAGGTCACTGATGCTGGTATGAAATGCTGTCAATTTCTCATTTATTTCATAGTGCTGATTCAGGTCTTGCTTCCTCTTAGACTTGTCACAGTGGCATAGTTTTAACATACCTACATACCTGAAAGTACTAAAGAACAAAGAGCACACAGATGTTCACATCACATCCCCTCAGCTACACTGAAGAAAATTTATGTGACACCAAGGCTTAGCTTAACATACTTTAGTCTGACAAAATATTTACTGCAGAAACAAACACATCACACAAGCTTCAAACCATTAGAAGAAAGCCAGATATATATTTTCAAAGTATATCAAGGAGGCATTTGTTCATTTTCTGGCTGTTAAGATAAAGTGTTTACTGTATCTCATCAAATAGTGGCTGGGGCATTTATGTTCCAAAAGAGCAGAAAGTAACAGGCCTTTATTTCTAATTCCTTCTGTTTGATAAGTACAATTGCTCACATTTAGCACTAAGCCTCATCATTACACTGGGCAGCTTATATTAATAATTCACTTGACAGAAACCATTACTTTCTTAATAACACTTTTATTGTGAAATTGTTGCCATTTTGCAGAGCCTGTACTTTACTAATAGCCACAGTTTTTATTATATTAGCACACATTCACTTGCTGTGGGTGGAGTTTAGATGAGCAATCGAGAACAAAGTGATGAAAGTGGTATGATTAAATTCTTGAATATATTAAAATAAAGCAGTGTAAATGTACATTATGTTTAATATGCATCATATGACCATAACAGTGTATTAACCCTGACCTGTATTTGGGGACCAGTCTTTATTTTTTGAAGTTAACCTCACCCTCCGCCATTATCAGAGTTGTAATTGACTTCCATTATTTATCTGAGGAAACACAGTACTTAATTACACTTCCTAAAGAGAGACACCATCTTCACTTGAAACCTAAAGTGTTTTCACACTTAGGCTGGAGTGAGTTTACAAAATTAAAATAATGACACCTTCCAGGCTTTGCTGGTTTTTAGTTCAGGCTTTATGACTTCATGTAACTGATTGAACTGAGGCAAGAAAATGTACGTTCTTCAAAGTAAGGTAAATTTTCCCTTATTCAAGAAATGCATTTTCATTATCACCATAAGCACAATCATGAGAAAACACTGTGACCGCCTGAACCAACGGATTGATACGCTCAATCAGAGGCGCTCACTATCATTATATCATCATGTGTTCATAGAGTTGTTTCAGTAATAGCAGTCAAGACTAAAAACCTGTTTTGGAAACTCTAAACGACCTTGACCTTTGACCACAACATCCTTTTCATTTCCTATATTTTTTTTCATTTTCTTGCAATTTTTCAATGTTATTATCTGTTCTGTTAACTTTATTCCACCACTGTACTGTAATTCTAATAGTTCTGCTATTATTAACTATACAAAATTACTGAAATATTGGACCATGACACAAAATTATAATAAACCCGTGTCACTAGTTCTACATTAAACTCATAAAAGATGAATCAGATTCAACAAGATGAAGAGTGACTGTCAAATAATGGTGAACAATCAGGAAATCATAGTAAAATATGTCACATGTTAATGGAGATGATTATCATGATTATGTACATTAAACTGAATTATTTCTATTTCTATCATTTATATTTAAATAAATGTGCACAGCAACATTCTAAGTCCATGTACATCATGTCAAAAATGATTTTATTTGTACTTGCCATGCATTCACAGTCAAACTTTGAACCTATCAGATGGAGCCACCATTTAGCAAATCATGAGACCCCAGGAAGTCAAGCAGATACTTTCAGATAAACAGGATGGCGCTAACTCTGATTAGTTTATTTCTCCCAAGTCCTACTGTTATCATTAAAACTCAACACTGCTTTTGCACACTGCACATGTTGCTTAGTTTTGTGATAGCATCGAACATTGAACTCAGAGAAACACTGTGAGCTACGTTCACTTCAGATTCTCTACCTCAAAATCCAAAAAAAACCCCCCCAAAAAAACAGGGCACCTCTCATCCGAACGGGCCAAGGTTAAGTTAGAGGTGACACACTTAAGTGCAACACCACGAGACATCATAGTGAGTCTTAGATTACAAAACTGCCTGTTCTCTCTGCCGTGATTTCATAAGAGGCTTTGGGAGATATATCACTGTGAGTGTGTGTGTGTTGTTACAACACTGATCTTTAGCGCTGATCCAGAAGTCTGAGGGCAACAACACTTGTCATTAAGGCATGTCATTCGGCACAGTGAAGAATCCTGTTTGTAAACAAAGCCATGGCAACCGTGGGAGTTGCACTCTCTCACGCTCCCTCACAACTTTGCGCTCTCACACGCAAAACTGACACGCATATCCACACACGCACGCACACGCAAAGCAGCCAGCTTATTCTATACTAGTCCCCATCTTGTCATCTGCCTGGATATGACCCAGAAATACAGTCACTGGAACAAATAGGCCACTGTCATATTAATCTCCACCTCTGTAAATTGATGGAAATATGATTTGGTGTGTTCTCAGTAAGCCACGTCTCCTCGCTGTCCCCTTTTCCCTGGCCTTCGCTGTGTGTCTGTCGATCACAGCGATAACTTGACCTGCTCATAACCAAATCCCATGCCTTTCTTCCTTTTTGCCAAAGGAGCCGTGAGTAAAAACATAATGCAACAGACAGAAAAGAAATATCTTAGCCCCTGTAATTGCACACTCTGTCTACAAAGACATAAACAGGTAAAGGAAAATGCAAAAGAGGGAGGGAAAAAAGAGTATTCAGATGCAGATATTCTCAGTGAAAACCTTTCAATGGTAGAGTCTGACTGAAATTACAGAGATTCTGTAATTGCAGCTTCAGATAAAGCGCAGCACTTGGCAGGTAGAGTAGGAGTCTGCAGAGATGTGCCCTCATTTCTACACCGACACAGCGTTCACGTGTGCCAGTGTGTGTATGTGTGTGAGTACTTTTAAGCATTCATGCGTGCTTACGTGTGTTTGTTTGTGTGTCAGACATGCCCTGTGTGTGTTTGCAAGTGTGCGTGCGTGTCAGAGAGGGGGAATAGGTTTGAAGGGTTAATTAGCACGCTGTCTTAAATGGTGTGCAGTGGCAGGAAGACAAGACAGGCTGTCCTTGCCAAAATCACCTCTACACATGCTGCTTTACACACACACATGCACACACACACACACACACACACATACACAGGCATATGTGCATATAACACAAGATGAGGACATACTCCCTTTCTCCCCCACTCAGCACCTCAGTGCCCATCTGAAGCTCATACACACATATTTTCACACAGCCACACACATGCACACACGCCTAAGTCAGTAAAGCCAAATCAGTTTTCCCGTTGCTACAGCAACAGCATACTTTTATGTCAACTGCAACCTAGTTACTATGGAGATATGTATACAAGAGAAACTCTGCCGTTGTAGTCAAGGGCCAGATGACAGCATAGCGTGAGGGCGTGTGCATAAAAAACACACACTCACACACACACTATGTCCTGTTCATCCTTCATCCATTTTGTTCTCCCCCCTCTTACACACAGCTTAGTCAAAAAGAAGAGCTCAGGTTCACACGCTGGTCAAGGAAATCATAAAGAGCTCCCATATCCCCTTGTATAATCTGTATCAGCTAAACACGCAATGCTAGCATTGATCCTAACATTGCAACGCACTGTCCCCCCCACCCCCAACACCCTCGGGCGAGATGAAATCTAAAGCCTGCTGGCATCTGTGTTATTAAATCCTCCAGTATTAATTTAGCACTAATTGAGTGAGGGATTCATTCCCCATTTACCCTGCGTCTTTAATGGGGTAAAATAAAAGACTATATCAAGACTTAAATCAAAAGCGAAATGCTGTTCCCACTGGGAAAGCACAGAACGTCAGAGTGAAAGAGAACTATGAAAGCAGAGATCATCAACTATTGATAAGGCCGAATCTGGTACAGCTGTAGACAAAATACAGAATATGTTTGACTTCAAGTTGGATATGCCTGCAAACCGCTGATAACTGTCTGGCTGTGAAATAAGTTATAACCACGCATGATAGAGTGAATAATGGGTCCAGTATTTACCGTGCGGCTGCAGTATTATTTTACCACAAGTACTCAGGGAATGATGGATGAAAAGTGATTAAAAATCCCTGAAACGGTTCGAGTCGGGGTTGGGTTTTTGAAATTTTCTTTACCTGAGTCGGTGTAAGGGTCGCCAAATTGCCTGGCTGCTGAACTAATGTAACGTTTCAACATTAATTTAAGGACGCTGAAGCTAGATTTAAGACTTTTTAAGACCCTTTTAAGACCATTATGACTGAAATTTGAGATCTAGTTGTTAGTGCACAGCGGTTCACACTGAGGGGCCGGACAAAAGCGATACTCTGGATGTGAATACAGAAGAACACTGGATGACAGTGGCAGGTGTTTGCTGTTGGCTCTGTTGATTTATGTTTTTCTGACATCTCATGTGACTCGAATGCCTTAATACCCAGAGTTCCTACAGAGTTGAATATTTTCTTGCACAAGGTGTAGCTGGTGTCATTTCAACAGGTTTCAACCAAAGAATAAATGTGTTGTTTTTGAGTAAAGAAGTAGCATTATCAGGGACAGTTTTTACTTTTCAGTTCTAGAAGTAGCTCTTTAATAAATACCACTGAACGTTTTACACTCGTGGTTATCAGAGCTGACAAATAACATGTATATTCATCATCACTGTGATATTAACAGTGCAATAAACACATTGCAGAAGTGTCAATTGTAAGTGATCTTCAATCATTCATTTTCATGCGGCATGTATTCACTCTCACATCAACATTTCACAATCTCTCTTTCATCTACCATCAAATGTTAGTGGTAAATACATGCTGACTATAAGGTTAGTTCATTACAGTCAAGCCATCATTACACTGATGTTAGGAGACATTGCAGATTTTCCTCACATTGTCCCATCCAAGTGGTTACTGGTTCCACTTGGCTTGGTTTTGGAACTTTGTACAAAAAAGTGATATTAAACTTAGAATCAAATCCATTTTAGAGATCAGTCCGAAACTTTTAAAGGTCTAAACTTCCGACTTCCTTGAGACCTGTGGAAACTGAACACACAGATGATTCTGGATGATGGTCTAAATAATGTGAAGTCCAACAGAATGACATTTCTTTCCATGACAATCTATCAATGATCCTGCAAAACAATTTTCTAGACCAAACCAATGATCTTACATGACTGCAGCTGAACAAATCTAGAGTGTTAATTTTTCCCTTGATTTTCAGAATTAGAGTAGTGTTGAATACTTATGGAGAGGTCACAGTTGACACTGCTATTAGAGATGCAACAATTAATTCATTCATTGTCATCAAGTCTGAAGAACCTCTTAAGAAAAATTACATTACTTCAGCCTCTTAAATTTGTTACAGTTAACTAACATTACACTGAATTGTTTGGGTTGTGGGCAAAATAGGATATTTAAAGACTTCTTCTTTGCATTTGGGGATAACTACTCAAAATTCTTAATTTTATGACATTTTACACACCAAGCAACTTATTGATAAATCAATAAAATAATTAACAGGGTGATTGACACCTGCAATAATCATTAGTTGCAGCCCTAATTGCTATGATATATGATAAGCATTAACAAATTCATTCAGTACTTTGTTCACTGCTGCTGTCTTTACCTGGCTCCGGTCTTTATCCACTTTCTTGAAGCACTTGTTGAGTGAGAGATTGTGGCGTACTGAGTTCTTCCAGCCTGTCGGTGCACTGGCAAAGTAAGGGAAATGCTCCAAGATCCAGCCGTAGATATCCTTCACTGGCAGACGTTTGTTTGGCGCATCCTCGATGGCCATAAAGATCAGGCAACTGAAGGAGTACGGCGGTTTGCGGTTGGCCCCTGCCGCCAAGTCGTACGCTGAGTGTGCATCCCCAAGCAGGGGGTCGTCCGGGGAAGGAGACGAGGACGAGGGGGAGCGAGGATGCTGACCGTCAGGGTCCTGCAGAGGGGAGACGCTACGCAGCCCCGAGTGACTGAAGCTGTTGAGGAGGTCTGTGCTCTCGTGGAGCCAAGAGAGGCTGGTGAGCTCCTCATCCTCAGCCTTGGAAAAGGAAGCGGAAAGGGACAGAGAGAGGTCGGCCGCCTCGGCCTCAGATGCTGCCGTGGCGGCGTCTCCCTGCCGGTACGGTGGGCTCATGCCCTGCGAGGCACTGGCTCCACTACTGGGGCTCTGAGCCTTCTTACTGGGGGGCATGGTGGGTCCCATCCAGCCCAGGGCTCACTCCTGTAACAGGAAGACAACAGAGAAAGCCAGGACAAAGGGGAGGGAAGGAGAGCAGGAAGGGGAGGAGAGGAGGAGGAGCAGGGAGGAGAAATGGGAAGAAAAGGAGAGAAGAAAAACCAGGTCAGCTTGTGAAATTCACTTGGTGCTTCATATGATGCCTTAATTTTTGTTAAAGGCCAAGGGTGGAGACACGCAACAAGATTCTGACCACATTCCCAATTAGGCTGTGTTACATCTGAGGGGAAAAGTATACATCATCATTTTTCTCTGGGGCTTTCTATCCAGTTCTGACTGGGATGGCAAATTTAGTGCTTCATTGGTTGAGGAAATCTTGCCTTGTACAACTACCCTCTAATTACTAGCGTACCAGTAAAGTATTGACATTACAAGGGGTTGCTGTCATAACATACGAATGCTGTTAAAGGTCTAATAGTTGCAGGGTCACAGGAACTGTGCCAGCATCCTCGCAGTGAGGGGAAAATATAATTATCAAGGTTGAAGCAATGAATGAGAGTAGAATAGACTGTAACTCTTAAATTTTACATTACATTGGTCTAAGTGGTCGGACACAGTTTTTCTGCAGGGTATCTGTAAAGGATCAACATAGTATTAGCTGATTGTCTAGTTTACTATTTTTATGAATATTTTATAATTTTACAGCCCCCTTTTTCTGTCAGTAAGCACCATTCTGTGGTCTCAAGCAATGCCTTGCACACAGCACTGCCTGACTGGTTTCATACACAGTTGGAATGTAAAGGATTTTCCGACTACAATAACCATCTAAGAAAATATCACAGCTTCACAGCATCCTAGTATTACATAATTATTATCAGTTCCAATGACCATTATAAGAGTGAAAACAGGAATGTTTTTCATGTACAAACTAAGTGTGAAGGTAAAAGTCCAAAAGTTTAATACAAAATATTAAAGTATTTCTAAAAAAATCTCCCTTCGAAAATAAATAAAATAAAGATACGTAGGAAAGCTGCACATCTCTCTCCTGTCTGAGCAGGAGAAATTGCAAGTTGACAAGTTGACTTTGACGGGGACTGAACGAGGACATGAATTGCACAGGTGAGACTCCTCGTATTATTGTACACAGTGTGACAACTGTTCATTTTCATTCCACTGTACAGATTGAAATGCAATCCAGCTGAAACACTCACACATTACAAATAACAGCCTATCGATGCTGAAATAAGATATGACCATTAATTTATTTACTAGTTCTTATCATTTACACATCACTGAAGTATTACTGAATTGACCTCTATTTTGATTGATTTGTCTGTTTAAAGGCAATGAAGTTTCTTTCGACTCTGTAACGTCTCATTTTTACTACAAATGTACATTGGTTCTAAATATTGGGTATTGGTCTCCTTGGCTGCAGCACTGGCCTGAAAAAAAACAAAAACAACTAACAAATCAGTTGACCCACTAATATCTGTGACCAGAAATGACCATGACTGAGAGAAACAATGGAAACAGATCAGAGTGTGGGACCCAAATTCCTACCCATCGTAATCAGACCATTATTCCAGTAATATAAGAGCAACGCTGTGCTCGTTAGACACAGGCAGTGTGATAATTGGTGAACAGGCCTGAGTATCACACCACAATCAGAAGGCTCACAACTGGGACTTTGATTGTCCTCTAGCACTGACAGCTGTGGGAAGGACCCAGGCAGCAGCTACAGCAAAATGTAATCTGCTCCACTCACCCTGTGAACATGTTTTAGAGTCTGGACACACACGCAAACACACACACAGAACACACAGCTAGGATGCACACGTGACAAACACACACATAAATTCAAATTGTGGCAAAAAATGGAGATGCAGAGGGGGAAGATGGAAGATGGGGGATGCAGCGATACATAAACAAACACGGGCTGCAAACTATAAGCATGCACACGTACATAAGTGGACACACACACACACAAACAGCGGCGCCATTAGGACATGAGGATTAAGTCCAGATATGTTCTGGCCGGCCCCTGTGTGGTGCGATCGCTCTCTAATCCAAGGTGATCATCAGCCGATCTGTCCCCTCACTCTGTGTGATTGACTGACAGCTGTCACCCATGGCAACCCGCTGTGCCGTGACAACTGTCAGTTTGCTACATCTCTGGCCACCGTGTCACCATGGCAACAGAGCAAAACAACTCCTCTGTCTCTAGTCCTGACACCCTTCTTTCCTCCCCCCACCCGTCGTCCCTCCTCTATGTCTGTCGCTCTTTCCACCTATCTCCCCGTCTCCCCTTTTTTCACTTTTCTACCAGCGCTGATAACTCTGCTAAACAGTGTTGATAGGCTGTAGTGGAAGGACTGAGCTAAATATAGCATTGTGATGTATAGCTGCTGTGCTGTTGCTCTACGTATAGTCAGCCCGCCTATAGTCACCCCGCTGCTCCAGCTGACTCTCCTCAGTGCTGGGAACGTTTCGGCTCCGGCGCTTGATGTCTTTGATCCCCCCCCCACTTCTCTCCTCTCTTTTCACTTCTCACACTTTCTGACAGCACACACGCTCATTCAACAAGCTGTACCTGTCTGAGGTACAGCATTGTTGCACCAATATTGACATTGAGCATAATGAATTCAAATTGCCCCAGTGACGATAACGCCAGAGCTGAAAATAGTGAGCACATAATAAAAGGGATGGGCGAGGTGGGTTTAGTTTAACAGGCTTTTCGAGGTGCGTGTGTCTGTCTTTTGTGTGAGTGTATTTACGCGTGTGCTTGACATGCTTGTCATGATGTGTGTGTGTGTGTGTTTGTCTTGTTGGGGCATCGTAGTGACATTGCTCCTAGTAGGAGTCCACTGGAATGCAGAGATGGCTCTGATGCTCTCTTTTCTCTCCATCTCCTCTTCCTCCTCCTTGTTATGTTGCCATAGCGGCAAGGGGGCCATGAAACATTACGGCTGACAGTAAAGTCATCTCATTTTACTGTTGCTATGACAACAAACTCCTCACTGTTGGTTGGGGCCAGCGCGAGCTGCCGACCAAGCCTCGTGCCTGTGTATGTGTAGATGTGTATGTGTGTGTGTTTATGTGTGTGTGTGTCACCATGTCTCCCATGGGCTCTCATAAAGCTTAACACACTTGCTCAGCTCTAAACAAACTTTCATGCAACTTCTACAGCGGCCCCCTCAGGACCAACTGCTAAAGGACAAAGGCAGATATCGCTCAAGTTCAGACTAAATGATGCCTGCTGTGTGTGTGTCTGAATGCGTTTGTGTGCGAGTGTGTGTGAGAAGCATCCTCAAATTTGTTTGACAGATGGGCCTGTGCTTGTCTCTCTGTCTTCTTCATTCTCTGGATCTCCTTTGTGTTTGCATGCTTTGTTTTGATTTGTGTTTGTTTCTGTTTGGCATGTCCGCGTTTGGCTTAGTGCTTGTGTGCTTTTAACTGCCTATGTGCGACTAGAAGTACTCTCTCTTACAGTCTATAAGTACACTTTTCATTTAGTCAGTGTGTCCGTGGATGTGATTTAAAGCAGTCGAAGTGTATGTGGTGTGTTTCTGTTCTGTGACCCAGCTCCATGCTGACTTTATTTACCCTCCGTGCCCTCAAAACACACTTAAATTACACCACTCAGTAAGCATAAATGAATATCTCCAATTGAAATGTCATTCTTAAACAGTTGGTGTTTGGTGCTACACACTCACTCCCTATTACGATGCTGCCATGAAGACTGTTACAGGTAAAGAAAGCAGGTAATTACTACCATATTCAACAGTAAATTTCCTCCATAAAGCCTTCGACTCACTGATACTGACTGAAAATAAAAGGCCTTTAGCTGCATATCGACATTTAAGCAACTAAGTTTGAAATGTTTGTCAAAACTACTATTTTCAAGGTCAGAATTCAACTCTGATGGACCATTGTCATGACCTTTCATAGATTAAATTAATAATAAAAAACTCTTAATAATTGCTCAAAGCACTTTCATAACTGTTTCAGTTCTTTAGTTTTTCTGTTTCAGCTCCCCAGTCAAAGAGGTTAAAAAAGAACTTAAGGTGGTCTGCTTGTGTAATATTAATAAATGAAAATGTATCAAAGCTGTACTGGGAAAAGCAGTGTTGACCAAACTTTTCTACATCAATAATACTCATTTTAAAAGAGGCCCATTGCCAGTCTAAATGTGGTAATTTTAACACTGTTACATCATGGCTTGTTTTTTTTGGGTGTTAATCCTGTTAGGTTAGCACGTATATTTAAGTCGATTATTCAAGTCCATCATTAAAAAAAGTATTTATTATTAATCCATTTGAATTGTGTTGGCATGTTTTGGGTTTTTTGCCACAAAGGGAAAAAAAGTCAAATGAAAAATAGTGATATTGAAGAATAATTGATTGATAAGTCAAAATGGTAAGCATAGTTAAGTAATTTATTTGGGGTGGGGGTGGAAGGAGGTTTATGTTTTACTTCAGAGAGATGTGGAACTAATGTTGATGACACTGTTTTGGCTGAACATGTTAAGTCTGAACAAGTTATTAAAGTATCATTTTGGTTCACTCACAACTTGGTTGGACATTATTATTTGAATAATAATGGATTGGATTTTTATAGCTCTTTTCAAGGCACCCAAAGCGCTTTATATTATGGATCCATTATTCATCTGTAGCCACAGCTGCCCTGGGGCAAACTGACAGAAACGTGGCTGAGAATCCACGCCTCTGACCACCGCCAAACATTCATACTAGTGTGAGTGACACTGGAGGCAAGGTGTGTGAAGTGTCTTGCCCAAGGACACAATGACACATGACTAGGACAGAGCAGGATTCGAACCACTAACCCTTCAGTTATTGGATGACCCCCTCTACTTCCTGAGCCACAGCTACCAATCTACAATGACATCACAACTAACTGACAAATTTGCTTAAATTGCTCAAACAGCACTGAAAATGTCCATCCCTAATGACAAACATACACAGATATTAAAGCAGTAATGTTAGTACTTGAAAAGTGTAGTGCAGTGGTTTCCAACCTTTTTTGGCTCGTGACCCCATTTTAAAATTTCTGGCGACCCCAGACATTCAAAACAGAGACATTTTGTTGCTAAAATTCATTTGTTTTTAATCATGTAATAGTTTGCTATATTATGTTGCAAATAAACTTTCATTTTAGATGACATTTAGGCTATATAATATTTATAATGCACCTTTTTTGGTGTCTGCTTCTCAGTTTCTCTTGGAGATGTCTTAGCGGGGCCGGGCGGGTGAAAAAATATTTCTGTTCTCTGTTCTGTCCAGTTTTCTGACTTCGACCGTGTCCGGGCAGGTTGAAGTTTAGTAACGGACATGGTCGCAAGATCGGGTCAGTCAAGACATGCCCTCTCAGATATTATATCCTGCATTTTATTTAAACTGGATTTTTATTAGGAAAAGTGTGTGGTGTTAATTATAATAATATATACACTGAATCATTAGAAAATCTGTTTTATTAGTAATGTTTTATTTATTTTTTTAATCAATTACTAGAAATTTCAGGCGACCCCATTTGAATTCCAGGCAACCACACGTGGGGTTGCGACCCCAAGTTTGAAAAACACTGGTGTAGTGTAAAAAATATGTGTCATCAAGGTAATTAATGGAAGACGATGTATAATGGTCTCCTTAGGCATCTACATCGAGGCTCTTTTCAAGTTCTGACAGTATCTAGATACTTTGCGGTGTGAATAAAGTCCATTACCCAGCTCTTTAGATGCAGTATCTTATAAATATCTTACAAACAATAGCCATCACTAAACTTATCACCGCCTTTTCACCCTTCAGTCTAATAAAAACTACACCTCGAGGCTAAATCGAAGACGTTTCCTTTGTGGTTGTTATTCATTGTATTAATTATGTTTTTGCTACGGCTTGGATGTCACCGGATGTCTGACGAGATATTGACAAACGCACGGGGAGGGCCTAATTCTCAGTCTACTGCTTGGCTCTAGCTGTATTGAGCTTCACCTAACAATGCTGTGCCGTTAAAGGCAAAACATTTTTACAATCAATATACTCTGGAGCATGAGTCATTCAAAGATGAGAAGCTTTAAATCAACCACGAAACGTCTATGAAGTCAGATGAGGAGCGGTGTTGTGAGCTTATGAGGATGAGACAATACACAATCTGTTATTGACCTTGATGTAACCCTGCTGACCTCTGACCCTCCTGAGCCTATTTAACTAGATGCACAAGCCACCAGTGTTTACACGGACGGAAGGAGGTTAACAAACTCCTCCGAGAGCCGAGAGGGTGTAGGCTAATTCACATTGCTCTAATTGACAGTGTAATCATTTTACGCCGCATTCATGCTCTCCCAGATACTCGTCTAAATCACATGCCACATTTACGTAATCCTCCGAAGATCTTCATTCCCTGTTGGCAGCTTTTTCTGTCTGACTTGCGAGTGGTTACAGTGTGCCAAAGCCAGGAGAAATGTTTCAATAATGTACCTCATTTCTGTCTCTGTCTGGATCCCGCCTGCTGTAATATTAGCCAAACTGACTCTTAGTGAAATCCCCAAGTCATCAAGTTACAGAACCCCAAAACCACATCAGTGCAGAAATATTAAAATAAAACCAAGATAGGCTTATGACAAGCTGTCAGTGGCGCATTTACACTTTGCTTTGGGTCTCCGCGGACTAAAATGACTATTACAACTTTGTCAGTTTGATCGCAGCTCATGACATATGTTGCATGTCACATCCTCCTGCTCCTCGCTTTGCTGTCAGTCTTCACTATACAGCCCAATAAAGCCACAGCCATGAAAATAATCCCCCCTACCCCAGAAAGGAGTAGTAATAGTAGTGTAGGAGATAGCAGCAAAGAATGGAATAGAAGCTGGTAGGAGTTATTACTTTGCAGAGGGGTGAGCTGAACCTTGTGGCTCCTCTGGCCACAGTGATAAAGCAGAGAGTCAGATGCACCGAGGCAAAACTAATCTGGAGTTTTGATGACAAAAGGACGACCTTTATCCCTCCTACACATGCTGGATGGATGGAAGGGGAGAGGAAGACCAACAGAGAGAACGAGAAAATGAGAACTCTCTCAGAGACGGGGAAATAATAACTTCTGCTACATATATGTCAACACCGGTTGTAGGAAGCCTTGTGATGTTCTCCGTTTTCAGCCCATGAAAATCATTTCCACCCCCCTTGCTGTATTTCCTGCTTTTCCCCGGCGACAAATATCAGGGTTCCAGAGGGCTTTTGGCAACCAGAGCAGGACCAATCACATCCTATAAGGTCTCGCTGTGTCTTCCTTTTATGTCGTCCACAGCAGCAAAGAGTTATGGGATAGAGGTCAGGGGTCAGGGTGTCCCGGCGGACTGATTCTGACCCTTTCGGTCCTGGCCGCTGCTCTCAGCCTCCCTGGCAACTCACACAGGCAACAAACACAAACATATGCATTTTCTGATGCACACGAAGGGGCTTTTCTCCTGAGGACCAGTTTGGTCTGTGCAGAAGATAGAGATTCACCAGAGCGATATATGACCGGTTGCAAAGAGAGTATTAAAAATTAAATAACCTTAAGAATCTTACTCAAATAGAATATTTCTCTTTCTGTGTGTAGGGTATAATATAAGTAGAAAATATTCGCTGATTTACTGACTATCTAATAGAAAGAAACATAAACTACTCAGTTTTAGCGGTGGGGTACTGTATTCTGCAACATACTTCACATCACAAGACAGACATTAGATTTGTAACATCTGGAAAGACTGAATATAGATCAGAGATGGTTTGACTGACAAATCAGAGACTTTCTTTATTACAGACGTTTTAACTCCAACTGATTCGCTTTCCAGAAAATTAGCCCTTTTCCAGTTCGTTGACATTTCTGACACTGCGTGTTCAAAAGGCTTAAACTGTCTTGTTTACATCACTTGAAACTCATGCAGTTCGCAGCAGAACTGATATCAGATGACTATTTCCTTTTGCTGCTTTTCCACGAATATATCCTGTGTATTAAAGTGGAATGTTAAATACCTTGCAGGTGTTGTGACACCTTAGATGATCTGTTCGCTATACACTATACTATACTGTGAATCATTATGTGAGTAGCACTGCTTGTGTTGTGATCTATTGTCCTTGAGGAAAAAAAGGAACTCTTATGATGGTATTTCAATGACAAGTAGTTCAACAAGTAGGCCATTAGTCACTTGAAAAAAATAAAAAGCAATATTTTTTTAAAGGACAATACAGGAAAATTTCATGTTTGATTTTTTAAATAAGGGATTCAATATTTTGTTTGTAATATTTAATGTTTGCTCACTGAATATCTTGAGGTTTTGGATTGCTTATACCTCTGTATATCACTTTGGCCTATATATCACATTTCAAGATATTTTACAGATCGATTTATTGGTTGCAGCAGTAATAATGAATCCAGTTGTCTCCATTAAATAACCACGGAGGTAAAAAAATCGCTGGTGCCAACATCTTAAAAGAGATTGTGTTTCTTCTTTGCAGAGTGCATATCTTTAAGTTTTGGATGACTGAAAAAAACAGAATGGTGAAAGCTTGGTTCTGGAAAGTTTCATTTTTCTCCAACTCTTTCTCTAACTAATACAACAGATCAACACCATTCCAAATCAACATCTTGTTGTTGTGTAGACCTACTAATGTATGATAAGTGCAAACCTTCTGGCAGAAAGGTTTTCCAACATGTAGCTTATTTTATGAAAAGCTTTATTTTAACCTGATCCATGGACTTTTAATGTGAACCCTACCATATAAGTCATACAAGTTCCTAAATAAAATAACTGACACTGACACCTCTTGGATATAAACAAAAACAAAAAGAAAAAAAGGAAAAGTTAAAACTCTAAACCATGTGTTGGAATTGGACCCCAGTTGACCCCCCGTTGTAAACAGACACTCTGGTCTTTATTTGGATTCCCATTAGCTTTGGCCACATTGGTTTCTACTCTACTTTGTGGTGCACAGCCTCAAAATACATCATACACTCCTATATACTGCATGCGAACACGCATAAAAGTGGACTCTCCTACTAATTGTCAACCAAAAATGGGACTTTCAAACTCTAATTCATAAAAAAAGAGAAATAATTGCAACTCAGATCTCTAATAATAGCTGAGGTTGAGATCAATGCAATCAGTCCTCACATATAGGGGGCATAAAAAAAAATTATATAAATAAACCAGTTATGCACAATATTCACTTCTACATGCTTAATTTAATACATTCAACAGTATAATATTACCCAGCTGTTTTCATCACTTTGTTGTTCTATATCAGTGTTTCCCAACCACATAAGTGTGCCGTGAAAAATCATCAGGTATGCCGTGGAAGATTATCCAATTTCACCTGATTGGTACTCTAAGCAAGCGGCGTGATTTAGATGCGTATGACTGCACACGCCAATGATCCACTCTACAACGGTCTCCTGTTTCCCATTGCAAAGTGAAAATGAAAGTGAACCGGCCCCAATGGGCTGCATTCTGTTGATAAAGCCTCCCTCATTAGTGATGGGGTGGGGAATATGCCTCTATTATACTAATATTATTATTATTATTTTTTTTTAATTGATTTATTTCTAATATGGAAATGGTATAAGCTTACTGATTACTACTAATTGACTTCTTTGCACAACATAATATAGAAATGAAAATTCAGGGAAGCAAAAAATAATACGCCCAAAAAAAGAAAAAAAAAAGAAAAAGGGTCATCGAGGATTATACGACGGACCTCAATCTGAAAACCAGGGGGGTCTGTCCGAGGAGTTGCTGACGCACCCCTCACCTTTCTTGTTCCAAATGCCTCGCGACAATGTTGCCCCTGCACCCTCAATGTGCTTGCACCCCCCCTCCCCCGGGAGAGTGTCCGGTGACTGCTGCCAAGGAGTTCCCTATTCTGGCAAACAAAGCTATTTCAGTTCTGTTCCCTTTCTCCACAACCTATCTATGTGAGTTGGGCTTTTCAATGACTGCTATAAAGATGAAAAAAACAGAGACTCGGAGCTGTTGAGGAAGATCCGTGTGTGTCTTTCTTCAATTCCTGCAAGAATATCAGCTTTGTGTTCAACTAAACAGGCCTAGGTTTCACACTGAGTAAGTAAATTGAGCAAACTGATCAATAAATATACTTTTTGTAACATTTTTCTTTGGTGGTGTGCCTTGTGATTTTTCTAATGTAAAATATGTGCAGTGAATCAAAAAGGTTGGGAAACACTGTTCTACATCACTCATCTGAAGAGTAATCTGGTTTTCGTCACTGCAGGTGTGTGTCTTACTATGAATGGAACTGTCATTTCTAGACTCTTAAAGGTGCAACAGGAGGGTGATGTTAAAGCTCTGTTAGCACTGAATGGTTTCTATCCACTGAAACATTAGAGGGCTTTTAACGAAGTGTTGTGTTTGTGCAAAAGCGTAATTCAGAACCTCGCATTGCAAACTGGACTGGGTTTCACTCGAAATATGAACATTTCTACTCAGAAGTAAAGGCCTGTCTATAACACAAACCTCCTTCAAACTAAGGTCTGGTACGCTCTGCAGCTGAAGTAAATAAAGGCTTAGGAAATATAGTATGCTTAAACCAAAAAAAAAAAAGAGTAATCAAAAACAAGTGCCAACAGAAGAGCTACATGTGTTTTAAAGCATCCTCAGTAAGGTATGTTCAAGCCGCTGCCTGTCCCGCTAGAGCATTAAACATTATAGCCTTTGTCTACTGGCAAAACAACTCGGCAGATAATCAGCACATAATGCACAGTATATTTAGGGGAACTGAGCCCCAGAACTTTCAAATTGAAAAATGAAAGCACAAGACACATCAATGAGGCCACAGCTCCCTCTGTACGAACAACACTACACTGTTTCACCAACAAAAGCTACTTTATACACTGTGACTTTAACTTTCCTACAGGTAAAAGCTCAGAATGTAATGTATGGTGCAAGAAAATCAAATATTGCCAGTGAATAATTCAAGATGACACACACACACACACACACAAACACAGACGTTTGCAGCCTCCTTCCTCCAAAGTAGGCTACCCAACAAAGCAAACACACATTTGCATCAAGCAAACACAGAGTAAGTTTGGTATGATTCATCAGCAGCCAGCGATCATGGAGTCACGCTCGGCCTCGCTCTCTGAGGAGGACGGACAATCAGATTCTCACACACACACACGCACACTGAGGTTGTGGACGCTTGAAGGTGACTTGTATGTGTGTGTGTGTGTGTGTGTGTGTGTGTGTGCAGCCTAGAGGTCCCTTGGTAAAACACAGGGTAGTGTGTGTTTATATGTGTGTGGAGGGGGTCTGACTGTGACAGTGAGGTCAAGCTTAAAAAAAGCCCAGGCCCTGGGCTTTAGACTTCCATGGTAATGGCCATGACACACCACAGGCCCACATGCAACCGCAAGTTCGTGCATGGTCACTCAGCTACTGGCTCGCTCGGTGAGTCTATTCATTTCTCAGTCACTTAAATCAACTCAGGGTGTTTTTCTGGTGTCAGGCTTAAAAAAGAAAATGACTCGTGCTAGATGATAATAGTCTTCGTTTGGTTTGAAGTTGCTAAAACACACAGATTTAAAAGCACTGACTGAAAATTGTCTCATCATTTAATATTGTCTTTCAGTGTTTTACAAAAAAAATAAACAATCATGCTTCAGCCTTCTCATTTTACACCTGTACCCATCTCCTCAATGACAAAATGAAGTGACAAAAATTGGCAAGATATTACATTATTTGTTGCTGTTTACCGTTGGAATCGAAAGTCACTTTCCAAAATACTAAAGTGACACTCGGCTTTTGTTTGATTAATTATATTATTTCTGAAAGACGCTGTCTGTCAGCATTTCTCTGTCTTCTGTCATTTGGACTATTTTCTGCAACAAAGGGTGGAGAATTTTCTCTTGTAAAACACCTGAGTGCCATTTCAATTTCAGTCTCTCACTGACTCTTTCATAATATCAAACAAACAATTAAGCTCTGACTGGAAAATACAATTAGAATGTAGATGTCTATACATTTACTCTGGTATAAGCTGACAGGAAGTTATCTTAACATTAACACTCCATCTCCAATCTCATGTTTAACCTCAAAAGCATGACATAATATTGACAATTTGTGACTTTGAACATAGTGTTATATTTATTTAAATAACATGGTTAAGCAGAAAGGTTGTAAGGACCATTAGAATGACTGGAAATGGAGTGTTGCAAAAACTGAGCACTGTGGACACAATGAACAGGACACAAATCAAGATAGAAAGACATAAAAAATAACAAAATGACAAGAAGAAAGTCTGACAGTGTTCTGATAGTTTAAGGGTCAATAAAAAGTAGATCTATTGCAGTTCTTGATGTATTTTTCAAAGTTTGGGTCCCAAAGAGACACCAGATGTACTTTGTTGCATCTAGATTAGACCATGTTTCTGCTGCTTTATGCTAGCCCTAAAAATAAAAACAACATTAACAATTAAACAGCCTTTGTCAACATTAACTGACATTGCTAGTGGTTTAACTACACATCCCATGACTGTTTTTTTTTTTTTTTTTTAACTAAAATTGTTTGTAATTGTATAGTACTCTTGCCTTCACAGTGAAGTGAAGTGGCCTCGTGGAGTTTTGCTGTCAAAGGGAAGTTGCCAGGCAACTGGGCAGACGGTCACAGTGTAGTTTTGTCCGAAAATAGCACAGAACTTCTAAAACCACAAATGATCAGTTTTCATGTTAGTGTTTAGTGCAACTTTGAACCTCGGACATAGCATGCTAGCCACTTGCACCCATTTACAGTGTTTGAGCTAAGCTAGGCTAATCACCCCTGACTCAGCTCCAGTCTTAATGCACAGTCATGAGAGTAATATCAATTATTTAGTTTTAATGTGTGCAAAGACAGCCCAAAAGCTGCTGCAGGCTCTGAAGCAGGACCTCCAGTGTTTGGAAGGAGCAGCTGTGTAAAATGAAATAAGTGGGTTTTTTAAAATGTTGAAAGATGAACAAAAATAGATTCCATAAAGGATCCAAAATCAATATGTCAAATCAATACTGAATTAAGATAAAAATGTTGGCAAAGTCTAGACAACAATGATAGCAGCGATAAAAGATAACAGGCGCTATTTCAGTATTGCTACCTCTTCTTCCTCTCCTCCTTCACCCAGTCCCTCCCTCATTCCCTCTAAGGCCTCCCCGTCTTTTCTCTTTGACAGTGAGCAGGTCCCTGTTGGCGCTCCGTGCTCTTTTACAATATTGTGGGAAAGGAGAAAGAGCGAGAGAGGAAGAAAAAGAGAAGGGAGAGGGAGACTGCCAGAAACACTATACGATATCAAAGCGGCCAGTGCACAGCCAGCAGAGCTTTGATAGCGGGCAGGGAGGGGTATGTGTGTGTGTGTGGGTCAGAAAAACCCAAGGAGAAAAGCTTGGTGAACTGTTTAAAGAGGGGGAGCATGATCTATCGAGATCCCCACATCGAGAGGAGAAGTGGGGTGGATGAAGCTTTGAGGTGCTGAGTGTTTTTCATCCGAATGTCCTGCAGTCAGAAAAAAAAAAAAATTAAGCAGGACTCCCTCTCTGTGTCCGTCTGTCTCCCTCTTTCTCTTTCCCCTCTGGCTTTTCCACTTATCTTTAACAAACAGCAGCTCAGGCTCTCAGCCACTGGCCGACAGTTTGTCCCGACAACAAAAAACCATGGCAACAACCACTGGAAGAGCCTGTCCGGTTCCAAAGGTCCACCCCTCTCTGGCTCTCCAACATGCTCTGCTCTTTGAGCCTTTTGCAAAAAATTGGCTGAAGTGGCAGATTGGAATCAATAAGCAAATGACCTAAAAACTTGGTGATGACAGTGGTTTGTGATCAAGAAACTGTCCCTTTAAAATACAGATGGTGATCACAGTGCAAAAAAAAAAAAAAGTGTACTCAAAAAAAGTAAAAAGAGAAAGGACAAGAGTGTGAGGCAGCAGTTTGTCAGATGCCTATACGGTCCTCTCTGGCCTCCCTTTGCTGACGGTACTTCCACCGCTTCTGCTGATGATACAACTTACATCCTTCACTCCTCCCTCCCACTCCTACAAGCTGTTTTTAACACTGCACAAGATACCTTATGTCAACTGAAATGTGTTCTGAATGCTGACAAAACAGAATTCGTGGATGTTTACAAACTCAAAAAACAGACCAAAAAAGGCACCATTCTGCACCTTGCATGTTTTATCTAGTTAATAATGCTTTCCAAAGTCAGTGACTGACCACTTTTCCAAAGAATGTGATGCTCTAACAAAGAGAAACTGATCATCTGTCTCATGACCAAACACACATCTCTAAAGGATTCTTAGTAACTTTTTGTTAGAAGTAGAACCCAAATACACATCTTTCTCAGGATGGATTGATGACTTGTCTATTAAAGAATTTGTGTTTCTATTCCAGATGAGATTACAATACAAGAAGACAGAGAGGGTTATGAAACAAGACACAGGTTCCCAGACTTAAGTAGGAATACTGTGGTGACAAGTTGGGCTGCAAACAATAGGAGGGTGATGTTGAAGAAAGTTGAAAAAAGTAGAAAAAATAATTAATCAGTAATCTTTGGTGATTTTGATGGCCTGTTAGTAAAAATTAAAGAACATCAAGAGAAAAAAGTTTGATTTTAATCACTTCATCTTGAAATTTATCAAAAAGCACAACACAGACTGTGTACAAAGACAAACATCACAAGGCAGATTTTTCCCCTTATCTAAAAATTAAGCCAAAATATGGAAGGTACAAGAGCTGCAAGTTGCTTTTAAATTGCTGGACTTTGAAGAAAGACTTAGGCCACGTTCCGACTGCAGGCAAATGTGGTCCAAATCTGATTTTTTTTGCCCATATGTGACCTGTATCTGATCTGTTAAAGAGAGTTTAAAGAGCACAAATCAGATTTTTTTCAAATCCGACCCAGGCTGCTTTTATATGTGGTCCTAAATCTGATACGTATCTGATATTTTACAATAAGACTTGAGTCTGAATGGCCATGTCACATTTATCTGACCTTTATGTCATTGAAATGCAACAAACGTCACAATTTTGTGTCCCAGGAAGAGGAGCAGTGGGAAAAACAACAACACGCCAAGACGAGACACCTCCATATTTACTTCGGTAAACAGTGCGTGCCCATGTGGTCAGGTACTACGTCAGGACCTCTTTTGCATATGTGGGTCACTTCAGAGTCACATTCAGTTCATACTCAAAACTGATAGAAGTCGCATTTAATGTGTGATATGAATGACCACAGAAAAAAATTGGATTTCAACAAAAAATCTGAATTGTGCATTAAGACCTGCTGTCTGAATGTAGCACAAGGTTGACCAAGTAGAGGGCTGAGAAATATACTGAATCGATTTAATTGAGATTTTAGAATTGAAATTTTCTCTTTCTTGCTCATCAAAACTTTAAAATGCAACCTGTTTGCTTCTAGCAATATCTTAATTTAAAGTGTTTCTCCAGTTATCTATAGCATATAGTTTAAGTAAAGAAAGAGGATTACTGAATTGTGTTTGGTCTTCAGTTTATGTAGCCAGAAAACATTTTGAGACATTTTTCAATTTTGAGGACGTCCCATGACATCCATCTTAATATACAGACTTCAGAACATGAGTAAATGAATGATTAGTATTGCTGTCAAACTTTGCATATTTGTTTTGTGCTTTCATTGTGGCTGACCTTTAATACATTTAAGTAAAAAAACAAAACAACTGTATTTTACTCTTGCTTTGTTTTCTTTTCACATAAAACACAAGATAAAGTGAAATGCAAGAAAATCGTGAAAATGTCTCATGTCACTGGTTATACATTCCAAGGGGTAAACATAGTAAAAAGAAGGTTCTGTCAATCCAAATATCAGCAAAGCTTTACACTTAATTGTACATCCTCCTTGTCAGACCTTGCCTTATTTTCCAACAGGTTTCCAGCAGCTGTTGATATTGTTTATACACAGCTTCGTCTGCGAAGCCCATCTGCCTACGATAGACTTTTAGCCCAAACAAAATAAAGCTGAGTCAGACCTTTGGACCTGACCAACAGACAGTCTCGGTGTGGTCGTTTTCTTTTTTTCCACAGCGAAACAAACCTTACCATGAGGGGAAATGAGCCAGAGTACGATTCATCTGGAGAACACCCTCAAACCACTTAAACACCCAGACGCCACTGCAGATTTGATTTGCAACCTTACGCGAGATCTTCAAAAAGGGACAAAACATAGCGTGCATTTCACAAAAAATTACCATCATAGACGAAAGAAAGTCTTAGAAATGCAAACATGGACAAGATTGACACCGTAATGGGTTTGCTGCTGTGCTAAAATCAATGGATAAAG
The DNA here is from genome assembly GCF_902148855.1 of Sphaeramia orbicularis. Taxonomy (NCBI): domain Eukaryota; kingdom Metazoa; phylum Chordata; class Actinopteri; order Kurtiformes; family Apogonidae; genus Sphaeramia; species Sphaeramia orbicularis. The sequence continues at coordinate 14,815,683 of NC_043979.1, read as the reverse complement.
ATGTAAAGGGAGCAGAGATATGGCAAAAAAACTCTATTTACGATGAAATCAAGTATTATTTTAAGCATGTGTTTTTTTCCCTTTAGCTGAGACAGTACAGCTGCTGCCATTTCAGTGCAAACACTTGATTATTTAGTTTTATATTCACGTGCCATCACCCCTTTTTTTCCTTAGCCACTGTATATACCGTACAAATGCAACTCTGTCTCCCATCAGTGTCACCTTCCACGCTGGAGCTGACAGCCGCTCCTTTGCACAGTCTGACTTATTCTCTGCTACAGTTTTAGGCCACTCTGACTGTATTAACTCTCTGCTTATTTCTTTATCTCTTCAAAAAGCAGGTGGAGAAATGAGTCTTTGTAGTCACAGGATTTGTTATTATCAGTCCCTGAGGTCAGAAACGAATTAGGCATAAAAAAAAAAGCCTTTATGTACTATTTACTGTGGTTTCTCTTCATGGAACATACTGCAAAATTATTTAAAGGTGAAAGCTCTCTTGGTGCGTTTATACCTAATGAAGGTTCTTCTGGCAGACTCCATAAAGAGCAGTTTTAAAATAGGTCTGTAGGGATGGGAATCGATAAGAATTTAACAATTTCGATTCCATTATCGATTTTGCTTATCGATCTGATTCCTTATCGATTGTCTTATTGGTTCTCATTGGGTGAGGGAATAAAAGAGTACGAACGGGCGTGTTTGCATTAACTGTCTTTTATATTTCCATCTCTGCACAAAAAATAGAACATATACAGTATGGACAAATAATAATAACAGATGACACCAGTTACAGTTTGGGGGGGTGCAGTGAAAGTGAAACTAAAGACGCTTTATGAATCCCCTCTATTGCTGCAGAACCAGTTCGACTCTGCCCGTCTCCCGTTGTTGTGCACCTCATTTCCTTTCCCCTACCTTCGGAAACTTGTATTTGAGGGGGTATGATGTTTGTTGCCTGCACCGGAACCAGAACTGGGCCCGGATGATGGCCTGATGTTCACTCTGCCGCTAGATTCACAAGCGCCACTACGTAGCGTATCAAATGAATCACATGCTGTGGACAAATATTTGAGCATATTGGAGGGATTCCACCCTTTTGAAGAAATGGAAGTTTTGCAAGTGTTACAAGTGGCCCTGGTGTCGTCTTTTTTGACCGTTTCTGCATCAACGCCATGTTGGCTATGTTCTGACCAAAACAATGCAGCGTACACGTGACGTCATCACGCATGTGCAACAAAGGCAGGATTGATAAGCAGAATTGTTAAGCAGGCAGGCAAACGATTCCAAGGAATCGAGCTACTGGGATCTGGTTCTCAAAAAGAATTGGTTCTCGATTCTCATCCCTACAGGTCTGGAAACAAGCCTTCTGGTTCCACACTGATCTGTTGTCTATTGGAGTGTCCACAAGGTAGATTCTTGGCTATGCAATTTCAAATGGTTTTTTTTTTTTTTTTTATTATATGTGATTTACTGTATGTCTTTCTGTGGCTCTATCAAAGAGGAGATTTCTTAATTCTTGCAACTGTGCTAAATGAAAATGCTTTTAACATCCAGTCTTTTCACGGAACCCCACACAAAAGTTTGTCAGCTTATAACAGAAGTTTAACCCATAAAAGACCCAAGACTGTCCAAAAGCATCTACTGATCTAAACTGTTAAATATCTGTTGATCCACTAATCCTATCAATACATGTAAATAATTCAGGTAAAATGCAGTTTGTCATCAGATATGACCCATTTGGACATTTAGAGGCTCTGTAGTGAACATGGAAACACCGTCATACTCTATATCATTGATTCACCAGTACAACCCATGAAGTTGGATCAATGATACTGGATGGAGACATTTGTTTTATGTTCAGTTAATGATATATTTTGCTGAAAAAGTCACTTTCTCCTCAGTTTTTTTCTGTTTTTGATTAAAAAAAAAACAAAACAAAACATCTGAATATACTTAAAAATGCAAAAGACAGGATAATACTGTAATAAATGGTGAAAAATCACTTCAGGTTAATAGAGAAAAAAATTCATTTGGGGACTGCTACAAAAGTAGCACTAAATCTTTATGGGTTAAAGCTAAAATGCATGTATTGGAAGGAGAATGTCTTGAAATTTCTATATTGTAGTTGCATGTTTTAGTATGCAGCAAACATACAACCTCAACTACTGTATTTCTTCAAATAAAAACTGGGAGTCAGTGACAAATTGGGTTGCCCATAGTCATCAGTGTTGAGGCTGATACAAACAAAAGTGGTTCTAAAATCTAGGTTGGGTAAAAAAATAATATGGATAAACCTCTGGTGTCTGTCATGTAATGTACTACCAGAGCAAGTACAAGGTTCACTTCTACAATGTAATATAATGCATTCAACACAGTAATCTGACTGTTTTAAGCCCTTCTAGATCATTTGCTTGAAGTGTTTTCAGGCACTGCAGGTGTGTGTCTTACTTTTTCAGCAAAACTTACAACTGAAACCAGGATGACAGTGTTTCTCCAATAAAAGCTCTGTAAAATTATGAATAGATTATATCCACTGAGAGGCTAAAGGGAATTTTAACAGTTAAGGAAGTGTTGTGTTTGTAGAAAAGTGCATTACAATACGTATCACAGATGTGAGTGACTCAAAACTATTTATCCTCCTTAAACAAAGGACATTAGAAATAATAGCCTTCATCTAATACAAGTTACCATCACATACAAGCCTGGTTTTTCCTGCAGCTGAGGTAAATAACATCACTCCAATAATGGACACTATGAGGTCAAATATGACTGACATGTAACACTAACTGCATGACTCATAGAATTGCAGTCACTGATGCTGATTGTGTGCAGTTTGCTTATTCAGCTTCCACACCTGTAACAGCAAAAAAAAAAAAAAAAAAAAAAATTTGTGAAACTTGTGCAGCAGACGGTCACATGACTATTCGGGGTGTAGACCAGGCGAAATGGATGCCAAAAAGCAGATCAGCACTGCAAAGAATTAACATGACCTCTTTTGTATGGTGATGTTGTGGATTCAGAAACATTGATATTGACAATCACGCAGGTATATTCATGATATCATTCGTTTATCACGTTGCTGTCTGCAAAAACCAATTACAATATGACATTTCCAAGTCATGCAGCTCCAGTTGGACGTTAATAACATTGAAACTTGTTAACCGAACAACTTTCCCCACCTGCCAGTCCACTACTCCTTCTGTACATTTGATCTAATCATTTCGTTTTCCTCTGTCTTTGTGCTGATGTATGATTCCTTGTATTACTGTTTTCCACTGAACAAGAATGACCGCAAGCACAGATGACATGAGTGGACAAGAAAGTATGACTGAGTGAGTGGGGGAGAAAGTAAACCAGAGAGGGTAGTTATATCCTAGGGTCATTAGCAGCATTTCAAAGTCACCCCGTCTTTCAGCGTATGCTGTTTGACAGGCACTGCCAACAGAATTAGGGATGAGGGATGATGGTGCCGTGATTAGATGTGTAACTCAGGGGAAAGACAAGGTCTGATACACGGTTACAGTCAGTGTTAGGGGTAACATATTGCAAAAACAGATTACTTTTTGCTGTAAGACAGTAGTGTAAGGCATTACAAATGAATTTTCAATAATATTTTACTTGGTAGATGTTCAATAGCGCTTGCATTACAACAACTTTTAATTGCTCAAATGAAAAAAAAAAAAAACAGCAAGACTTTGAGACCTTAAGGAATCAAAAAAGCAGCAGGAAAGTTCTATTTCCTGTTGGTGTTCAGCCAATGGGTGAAGATGGCAGAAGACAGTACACTGGCCACTCATTACTAACCCCAACCCTGCTTTACAGAAGCTAGTTAGCATGATCCCTGTGATCAGCAATGACAAGGTAAGCTAACGTTTCTATGACTAGTTAGAATTCTTTATCGATTACAATCTACTGTCGTCGCACCCCCAGTTTGAACATGTAAAATATTGAAAAAAATACAACTGTTCCTGCTGGGATTGGAATATCGTAGACCATAGCATTACTTAATGAGCTATTCGTCCACATGTACTTCGGGGTGCAAATTTTTGTGTCCCAAGGCTCTCTTGTATCTCTTGTATTGGTGGTGGTGGTGGGGTAATTATTTGACTTTTGGGGGGGGTTTCTACTTCGCACACGCCATTCATGACAAAGGTCTGCATGTAACTCAAAAATCATACAGGAGTCATGTAACGCATTACAATCGCAATTCTGAGACAGTAATATTGCAAGGTAAGGAATTACTTTTCAATAACAGTGACGAGTAATCTGTAATGGATTACAGTTTGGAAGTAACTTGCACAACACTGGTTACAGTACACACACTCGCATACATGCCAAAAACAGGGCAAAGAAAGAGAGAACAGATCTTAAGATGTTGTCGGTCATTGATTCGATAACCCTCCGACCGTTAATTTCAATGTACAGACCTGACGCGAGTCGGCCCGATAAACACCTCAGCTCCCCTGGCTCCCCCTATGAGTGAACCGAATCCCCAAATTACAAGGCTTAAGATAACATACCTGGTTAAATTGCCGCTCTTTATAAGTCTCAAATCTCTTTGTAGATATTCATCAAAGGCTGTTCGCTCCTGATGCGGAGAACACAGGAGATGGGAAACAGGAGAACAACACACAGTGTGGTTCATATTAAGGCCTCTGATCTTCTATCTTGAGTCCCTCGTTTTCCGCTACATTCCTTTAGCCAGCGGTGATGTGTGGGAGAAGAAGGAGGGGCACAGTGGAAGGGTGGGTGGGTATGGGGGGTGGGCATCCTCTCTACAAGCACAAAATATGTGATGAAGCTTCCTTTTTAGCTGGAGGTTTCTAAAGGAAAGTGGAGTTCAACTGATGTTTTATCTCTCTCAACTTCAGCAGTCTTTGTTGTTGTTTTTTTTTAATAGTGTAACATAATCTATCTTGAGCACCGGTGCAACAACTGTATATATTTTTCCATGACTTCAGGGGGTTACTTCATACCTGGTTTTGTATACTTGCAGGTCATCTTACATCCTCTCTGACATGATGACAGCACTCCAAGGTTTTAAGTTTCCATCTGCCAAGTGCCAAATGAATGCCAGTGATAGTAACGTCTGTTGCATAAATAGAGAACTAGTCCATCTGTTGGATACAGACGAACTCAAAGACACACCCACATTAACATTAACATTAACATTAACACTAAACATAATTGAAGATACACACACATACTAAAGAAACCATTCAGGCTAAAAATAACCCTGCATTTAAAAGCCGAATGGAACTGAGGTGATGTAGGCGTGTTGCCACAGGTACATGAGGAAAAACTGAATATAATCCATGAGTAACACTGAGGATCCACAAATTTTGATAGCTTACTGGATGCCAAAAGTGCAATGTAGTTTATAATGCCCTGAGACAGGATTTCCACACAGGTCCAGCCACAGAATTGCTTTGAACTGACTTTGTCTCCCATGAAAAGGGCTTCTAGGAACCCTGGAGTGCAGCCATTATGAGGTGTTAGGCCCTGTTCAACTGTTCCACCTTGCTGCTGCCAATGCTGGTGAGGAACTAGTTACATGTACTGTAATCCGTGACTGAAAGAGTATGCAATTAAATTATAGCCACTAATCAAAATGCTAGTGATTATAAAAAGCTGACATGTAGAAAATAACAATCACTCAATTTCCTTAAATCTTGTCTCAGAGTGGGAATCACCTCTTCTGGCAGATTCCTGGACAATGTGGGTCAGCAAAGCCACTGGGATAAATCTGATTGCAACATCATCAAGGCTAGTATGGGGTGTTCAGTACTTTTTTTTTTTTTTTTTTCCTGCAGGGCACACTGGTTTACTGTAGATAAAGTAAGTGAAACGCTGCATGTTGGACAGCTTAAAAGGAAACATGAAACACACAGTGCTGAATTGTGTTAAACTACATGCATCTGGTAAATGTGACAGATTGATGTTCAACAGGCTAATTGCAACTCCGAAGGCCTGGGTCCTGCACTTAAAATGTTTTAACTTTACAGCTGTATATATCAAGCTCCCTTTCTTGATGACATGTGTGGGTATTTTCCATATTTTTTTGTATTTCGGTTTAGATTCACAGTCCCAGAGTCTGTTCTGGGCCTCATACTGTATTTTGCTTATGTCTGGTTTATAAGGTGCTGCCTCTTTATCTACACAGGCTGCATTCACTTGGCAGCATGTGCTTAAAGTTTGAGTGTGGAGTTTGATTGGCCTGAATTTGCACCGCCTCCCGACAGCCAATCGAATCAACACACACTGCTCCGAGCATAACCCGAGGCTGTCTACCTGTCTGTGTTCAGCCGACAACAGCCTTTACTTTTGTAATTACTGTCTAGTACTGTTGCACTGAATGGACTAAATTCAAGTATTTAACCCTCAAAGACCAGACCTATTTTTGTGGCAACTCCTTTTCAAAGTGATTTACCACCATTTATTATAATATTACCCTCTGCATTTTGTATTTTTCAGAGAAAACCAGGTATTTGCCTATACACTTGTGCTCATCAGTTTACATACCCTGACAGAATGTGCATGGGACAGTCTTGGCTGTTCTAACATGACAATGACCCAAAACACAAGGCCAAGTTGACCTGTCATTGGCTACAGCTGAAAAAAGTGAAGGTGAAGGAGTGGCCATCTCAGTCTCCTGACCTCAATATCATTGAGCCACTTTGGGGAGGTCTCAAACATGCAGTTCATGCAAGAAAACACAACATCTTAAAGGAACTGAAGGTGTTTTGCCAAGAACAATGGGCAGCTTTACCATCTGAGAAAATCAAGTGCCTCATCCACAACTACCACAAAAGACTTCAAGCTGTCATTGATGTTAAAGGGGTCCATACAGAGGATTAAGAACTAGGGTATGGAAACTTTTGATCAGGGTCATTTGGACAGTTTCTGTTAAAAAGAGCAAACACATTTGTTTCATAATAAATGGCTTCACCCAACCATTAGCCACGAGTGAAAGATAAAGTTTTTGTATTATCATTCCTATTCTCTGAAAAATGATCAAAGAATCACAAATTCTGCCAGGGTATGTAAACTTATGAGCACAACTGTATTTAATTTACTGATAATGTACAGGTTCATGAAGCTCACAGTAAAGTCAAAGGATATTGTATTAAAACTGGGAAAACTGAGGCCAAAGTGACTTTTTAAGCAAAATATTTTATTAATTGAACATAAAAATGATCAACAACCACTGTCATTCATCCCACTACACGTGATTTACTAATGAATCATTGTTAGAAGAGATGACATTGTTTCCACGTTTACTACGAAGCCGCTACACGTCCAAATGGGTTGTATCTGATGATGATGAAAGCTGAGAAACTGCATTTTACTTGAATTATTTACATGAATTGATAGGATTAGTGGTTCAGAAGTTATTAAACATTTTAGATCAGAGGATGCTTTGGTTGCCAGCGGCTGTTTAGGTCTTTGAGGGTTAACCCTTTAGGCGCTAAAGGGTTTTTTTTTTTTTTAAATATTCAGTTTTGATATTACGATTTCGTGAAGTTGTCTGTTTCGTTCAGTTATGTTGCTTGTGCTTAAAGGGTTAACTTCATTGCCCAATTTTCTCATATTTGCAAGAAAACCAATCACTTAAATATACACATTACTTTACACTAAAGTACTAAATAATGAGTAATTTGTAACCTATGATATTTCACATGTCTCCTTCTCTACATGGTTGCTGAACTCTTACAAATAGCGTTAAGTTGAAGCCTTTAAGTGCATCTTTGTGTTTGCCTTCATTTAACAAGAATATAACACTTCTATAAACAGCATTTATGACAACAGTTCTCAGCACTGACACAGCAGCTCCCACCAATGATGTGTAGATGGCCTGAAGTTAACCCCAACCATTAGCCTACTGTCAAAAGGAGGCGTGTCTTAAACACACATGTTCTGTAGTGCATCAACATGAGCCTTTACGATCTACACACCGATGGTCTTCGAGATGCGCCGCAGTAATCTAGTTTAAATCTAATCTCAGACTCCAAAATTACATCTTTATGGTGATTTGGTCATTGTCAGTGAGTGATTTTGACTTTAAACACAATATACTCCTGAAAATAAGAACAGATTTGAATGAAAACTGCATATTATGTAGCAGCAGCAGTTGTGATTGTGAAGTAATTCTTGAAATCTTTTATTTTATTTCTCCTTCCCTTGGCGGGAGAGTCAGAAAGTACATTTCAGACACTGCTCCTGTAAAATAGCATTGTGTGGAGACAAACCATCAAGCAGACAAGGCAAATAACACCAAGTTCTCCAGTGTTTCCTCTATAATTGTATTCTCGTAAGCCTGTAAAACACTATCAGACACTGCAGCTTTCCAGAGGGACCTATACTAATCAAATATTTTTAGGTGTGCTGGAAGCTACTTAATGAAAAACCCACTCTTAAACACTTAAATACCTCAAGCTGGTGCTATTATGTTGTTTAGAGATGGATTTTAGACAACATAAAGTGACTTCACAAAAATAGCTACGCACAAGTAAAGGAAAAGTACAAACAAATTACTGCCTGTGAGGTTAAGAGGACTTTGCTGGTACAACTCTTTCCACAAATAGTTACACCAGTAGCTGAACATCAACAAGTTACTGCACTTGGGAAGAGGAGGAGAGGGAGTGTGAGTGTCAAAAGGCACCGTGGGAAGCGAAGGCAAACATCCACTGAACCGACAAGAGAAAGCGGAGGGGAAACTGTGTTCAACAAAAAAGGCGAATGACAACCGTTTATTCACAGAACAACAGAATGCGCTGGACATCCCAGTGTGATGATTTACAAGAAAGTAGGAGCAGCTGAAGATGGAATTTTCCTCTGAGGCAGGGCGTTCCACTCTTTTAGCAAACGGCAAGGGAAACTCCACACTTACACACAAACACGCTTGTTGCATTCCTGCACAGACACAAGCACACATGAAAACAAAGCGCGTAAACACACTTAGACAAAACCGCATAACACGTTTCTATGCGTTTGTGGCCCTTTTCTCTCCTTCATCTTTGCTCTTTTACAGCATTTCCCTGCTCACAGTGCCTACCTCTCATGGTACATTCAGAGCATGAACACCCAGAGTCAGCAAGTCTGGACACAGCTGCTGAATATTCAGCCTCGTGCACCCCTCTCATCTTCTCACCATCTCTACCTCTCCTCTCCTTACTCTCCCACCTTAAACTCTTCTTATTTACCTCCCCCCACCCCTCTCTCCGGAGCCGGTCTTACTCTCAATTTTCATTCCTCCCTGCCTCCTCTGTAGCTCTACGGCTCTGCCTCTTCCACCGCCGCTGCTCTCTGCGCTCCACTTTCATTAAGGGGCTCTCCTCTGATAGCCCTTCATATAACACTTAATCATCATAACAATAAGAGCACTCTCTCTCTCTCTCTCAGACGAATCACCTCGAGGGGCCGGTCCTAAAGATCCTCCGCTAACTGATGTCATTAACTGCCAGGTTGCTGATTGGGTGGAGCTGCGCAGGAGAGCCCGCCCCAGGTGTTTGACGGAGGGCTCAGTGGGAGCATGCGGGTCGGACAGGCCAAGGACATTCCTCTTATGGAGAAAATACACACACATATACACATACACATACGAGCGTTCGCGTGTGTTTGCGCACACACATGTACACGGACACAAAAGCTCTTGCCGGGAAGCAGAAGACAAGGCGTGTTTGGTTTTGCAGTCAAGAGAGAGATGAATAAGACTATTGAATAAGGGGGAGGGAGGTTTGAATAACAGTATTTTACATGAATGGATCTTCAGGGAAATGACTGCTCCGTTGCTCCCTCCGCTCTCTATTTTCGGCTGTGATTTGACAACAGGGTTGACTGTGTGTCTGTGTGTGTCTGTGTATGTGTGTGTGCATTTTGGCTGATTGAGTCTATGCTCCTATCAAGCTGTGGATGTGACAGTGTGCCATATTATGTTGTTGTGGGTGTGTGCATTGATGAACAGTGACGGCGGCACACAAACAAAACTGCGCACACACACACACACGCCACACACACACACTCGTCCCAACCACAGCAAAATCACAGCTGTTCTCAGTTGCTATGCGGCAGTCTCACCATCGTCTCAGATAACACACACATACGCACACGCATACAAGTGTGAGACGGGGACAGTTACACTAGACTTGGCAGGGTCGGAAGGTCACAGGGGTATTGTGACAAAGTTGCCTAGCAACAAACACACTGCACATACATTTTTCCAGCGTGATCTGCTGCGCGCCCCTGACCAGATCTGAATGTGGTCATGATGAATATGTTGACAGTCTATGATTGTTTTGCACCTGCTGCTTAACGTCTGCGAAGAAATGTGTTGAATGTGCTGGTGCTTCATAATAGACCACAATAAATCTTGCACCATTGTTAGCACTCCTCAGTGAAACCAGAGTACAGTTAGCAGCATACTAGCTTGTTTGTGTGCAGCTACTGTAAGGTAGAAGAGGACCATATACACTCATGTCTCTGGGACCCTTTTTATAGACTGCTCTGTTTGACTATTAAATGTCTCACACGATAAAGTGTACGTCACAGGTGCACTTGCCATTGGAACTGAGTCTTAAAAACAATTGTTACACAGTAAGAGCAAACTTGAATTGCAGTTTGTGTATCTTATTGTTATTTATACAGATACTGTATTTCCTCATATAGTGACTATGGCTATTATTTACCTAAGCTACTGAAGTTAACAGACCTTTATTTGAAGAAAGTGTCTTTATTTCTAATTCCTTCTGTTTGAAAATTGATCATTTTTAGTACAAAGCTCCTGTTTAACCAAGTCACTGCATTAAGCTGTTAATTAAAGTCAACATCAACACCAACAGTGGAAGTGCTGGGAATTTGTCCTTACACAAAAACCTCTTGTAATGTTATATATAATTAGGTTTTGACAGTAGCTAATGGTGAATGCTAGGCTTCTCAATAGGACTTAAACATGCTCACACCTACATTTTTTTTGGTTAGTTTGTTGTTCAGTTCCAGATTTGTTGATTCATGCCTTTTATGTTCACTGATTCACATTTATTATGACTTAGATTTGATTAGAGGCAAATCATTGCTTGAATTTTACATGCTAGTTGTAAATAATGCCGACTTTACTATTCATTTTACTTCTAAGGACTCTTTTCAACTGCAGTAGCGAAACAAAAATTTGAGGTAAAGAACAGCGGCATTTAAAAACTGACTTTGAAAGCCTACTCGACAATAATAGTTGAATTTTATGACTAAATATTCTCATACTGTATGTTGTGTGCTGTGGATTTCTATTACCACTTTTAGTTTTGTGTTTTGTGGCACCAGATTTGCACGAGAAGGATGTTTATCCACCTGTACTTGGGCTCTTATTTATTTTATTTTTTTACATTAACCAGTCCCCTGTCCATAATCAGACACCCTGCTTTTAATCGACACCCAGTTTTTTCCAAGTATTGTCTGTTACATCCCTGCAGAGCCAGCACCTGTGAATAATACTACCAAACCTAGAATAAAAAGCAAAAGCTGCCTGCGACTCACAAAAGCGTGTTTCATGAGCACAGCAGGTAGGTCAGCCCATCTATGTACTGAATTGTTTATAGGTTATCGCTGGAACAAGGCTCCTGTCCTCTCCTCCTTTATCCCTGAGTGGGCGGTGGTGTTTTAAAGCATAAATGTTGAGCTGGGGAGGGAACACAGGGTTCTGCAGAAGCTCAGTCATGCACCGTTTTAAGGTTAAAAAGTACACCGGTCCTTCCCACCCTGGCTGAAACAGACCCCTTTACCCGGACGTTGCAGATTAGTATCATTTGTTTACTACATGGCATGTGAAAATAGTTTATGCTCTTCTGGAGGAAGATCTGTGGAGTCTTTAACCCTTTATCAGGCAAGTGACTATTTTTGGTAATTTCCACATACATTACAAGACAGTGATAACAGTTCTAGTGAGGACAGTGAGTCAACAATCTCAGGTCCAATGTGGCCTACAGGGTCTGTAAGGTCCACCTCTGCATGAACAGTGAGTGTACCTGCTTTGTTAGGTACCATGAAGTAATGGTACTAATGTAAGGAATGATGTTCAAAGGGATAATGTGGATGTTGACAGGAGTCTGGATCAGCACTTATGTTGAAATGTTCTAAAAGTGATGTTCTAATGTTCTAAAATACATGTTCCATTCACCTTACATGTGTTTTTCTTGTATTATTTATATTTACTTCTTGGATTTTTTTTTTTTTGGCCACTTACAGGTAAGGAACCAAATATGGTAACTTCACTGACCTTGACTTTGTTTATTTATTTATTTCAAATTTGCATTAAAATCAAACTACAAAAGGATTATATAAAAGAAAGTCCAACATTTGAAAAGGAGTGGGATGAAGTTTAATGTATAATCTCCCACCCCCTTACCCAATCCTTCAACCTACCCTAAATTCTTATGTCAGATCCCATAAGTAACTCAAAAATCCTCACATATCAGACTAAATTCTGACTATGCACAAAACAAAAAATTGCTGTATGTATCAAGGATAGACTGTCCATTTTGCAGCAGCATTTCACATGAAAGTAAACGCTGTCCTTTTGTAGCAGTAATAGTGCACATATCAAAAACAAAAATAAACTGTCCATTTCATAACAATAATACACATATTAAATTAGATCTTCTATATAACAATAAAAAATTACAAACATTCACAAAAGTAATGAAGTCTTGTTATGTCCTCCAATAACACACAGATTGAAATTTTGAATTTCAGAGTACTTTTTTGAGTACCTATAAAGGGTTAAAAGAAACTAGATTATGTTAACAGGGTTGTTCACTTAAAATCAAATCAAACTTTAGTAAAGTGTTACAAACTAGGAGTGTGGGGTTTATGAGACAAGAGCAGAGGCTGTCCAATAAAGACAAGCTGCTGACTTACAGTATTAGTGTTTGGAGATTGACCAGGACTAGAGACTGTATCAGTATATCTTTGTGGCACTACGAACATGAAGTACATCTTTTAAATGTCCCCAAATTAAATGGATTCTTTTGATTCTCTCAAACTATTTCAATTTGGAATTAAAGGGTTGGTTTGGATTTGAGTCGGTCCACGTGAAATCTCCAATTTTTTTTTTTCAGATCACCAATATGTCAAAAACTAATGAAGACAAAGGCTGAAATTTTGCATGATGTTTCCACGGACAAATAATATTATTTTCTGAAAATATGAGGCAAATTGGAGATGGTCAGTCCAGAGTATTTCAGAGGTGAATTTATTCTTCTTTTATTTTTAATGTGGGGCTGCTCATCAATAGTTAGTGTAGTATCTTGCCTTGATTCATTTAGTAGTTTGGATTCAAGCACAACCACAGTCAGATCATAACACAAACCATTTAACCAAATAATTGAGGCAGTGGTAGACCAGCAAACACAAGTGTTCTGTGGTAAAATTAATGCTTTTATCAAAAGCGTCTGGCAGCTTTAAAGAGAGTATTATAACAGTTTCAGCTCAGTTGGAAAGTTCTGCTGACAGCAAAGAAAAGTCATGCAAAAGTATAAATCATCTCTATAAATAAAAATAAATATAAACATTATGCAATTTCTACTGCTAGAACTTTCAACAGTAAAAGCCCCTTCAGTTATTATTTTTCCCAATAAAAGCCCTAAACATACTTTTCACTTAGACACTTAGATCATTTCAGCTAAGGTAGAATAGCTTAATCACACCTCATTTAGTGATATATGTTCACTATTTGATTCCATTGGAATAGCTGCAAGTAATGTTAAACATTAAACACTGGTGACAGGGAATCAAATGAGATGGTGTTTTTGCACATCTTCATCAAAAATGCAACATACTGGACATTTAAGAGGTAGGCTGTAAAACACTTGTGACCATATCCTGATGCCAGTTCACTCAAATGTGTAGCTGCATTCAGTTAATGATGCATAATTTTTGTTTGTATGTGATGTTTCTTAATAAACTGATTTGTATGCATTCTAGTGTACACTCACACAAGTACACATTCTATAAGATGTATGTATTGGAATGATACAAATAATGACATGAGGTGTATTTTTTTTTAACTAAATCTTTAGTGCAATAGATGAATAGATGAGGCTTTTGAAAAATTAAGCTAAAAGCAGTGTCCTCTGTATCTGCCTCAGTTGGTGATGTCACTTGTCAGCTGCTCCGTCTCCTCCATCTTTGCCGTCTCTTTTCCACTGTGAGCAGTGGAACAAAGCAGGGATGGCAGAGAAACTTATCTTTAAAAAGAAAGTGCAAAGTGTTGTGGAATAATTTGGAAAACTGTCACAGAGAGCGAATCCTATCTCAGAGAATGCCAGTCACACAACACACAAACGCACACACACAGAAGCTTTTGAGCAAACGCACACACTTGCATAGATGCACACACACAGGGACTTTGGTGTTTACATCATATGGGAAGGTATTTTTTCCCCTCACACTGCCAGGGAACAGGCCCACGCATGGACACACAGACGCTGACTAAGGCCCTAAGACTCCTGGTCGGGATAGGGGAGGAGGGGGGAAGCGTGTGCATGTGTGTAACATGTGCATTTGTATTTGTACATATGTGTGTAAGTACTGTCACTGTGTAATGTAAGTATATTTAAGTTGTGGACTTTGCCGTTTTGTCCAGGTATCATCTAAAGTATACATAGGTTTAACTGTGGTGTGTATTCATATGTATTTGTACGTGTACTTGCAGCACTATCGAACCGTCCTGTTCACTCTTATGCCGGTGTGCTGGTGCTTAGCGGAATGTGCAATACAGTTTGTGGTTTGGCCTCTGTAAGGCCAAGCTAATGCTAATCAGTTTATAAGGAAAATCTGCATATTTTGTGTTTGTGCATGTGCAAGTGTGTGAGTTAAACCACGTGCATCTGTGTGTGCGCGTGCTGCTTTCGTGCAGCTCTTTACTTTATAAACTCTTAAGTCACTGTGTGGAGTGAAATCCCTTTTGGTTTGGGGTTTGAGGTTTGAGGAAAAGAGAAAAAGGAGAGGACGGCAGAAAGACAAAGTGTTTGTGTGTCTTTGTGTATGTTCAGGTCTGTTAAATATTCCCAGTTCTATCCAGGCTGATGCTCCAACCACAATGCTGGGAGAAAACAACAGGCGGCCTATTCAACCCAAGACACAAATAGAGCACTCTTCCTCTCTGCTTAAAAACCCCTCGTTCAAACAGCAGGCTAAAAACAGATATTTTTGTTGGGGAGCTTGAAGAAGGCCAAGCACTGAATCGCTCGTTTTTCTCCATGACGCCGTGTTTTCTTTTCTCAAAATAAGAACTGGCACGCACAGTATCTGTGCAGACAGCCCAGCATCATCTCATTCTCCTTTCATTCACTGCCTGCCTGCCACTGTTGCCGCCTCTAAGGATGAGAATCAACAAAGGTCAGACGGTCGCAGACGAAGGGCAACTAGGCGATGGAGTTACCAGTTGTGAGACAGTGAAGTATCCATTTCATACAAAAGCCATTCTCAGAGGGGTAGCAACAGGCTGTGTGTGAGCGTTCGTGCTGCAGTTGCATCTTTAAATCCCTTACGTTGCTACAGAAGACACAATGAAGTATGGATTAGCTGTGAAGTCTTTTCACTTTATGGAAGGAAAAGTAACAAGAAAAAGGGAAAAGAAGGGGAGGAGTAAACACATTATATAAATCAGATGGTTCCTGAGGTCATTTTTGTCTCCACACACAATCATGCATGCCAAAGCACACACACACACACACACATACACACCTACACACACATACAAACACACACAGCGCGTATGGTTGCATCCACTTATGACATCACTGTAGCTAGCCAGAAAGACAGGAGTAAGAGAGAGCCAAGCTGACGTCATCCCATTCACTCAATGTCAATTACGTAATCACGGGGTCCAACGCCTGCAGGACAGGCATGCTGTGTGTGTGTGTGTGTGTGTCTGTGTGTGTTTTTGTGATTGCATGCAGGGTAAGAACACATAATTGCAATCTCATGTGAGAGGAGACATAAAATGAGGCCTGCTGATGACATCATCAGCGAGAAGCGGCCCAGCGTAAGCGTGGCGTCTGTGACACGGTGAGAGTGTTTGGGTTGAAGAGGAGGAGACACAGCGGCTCGATGAGTTATGCAACGCAAATCCAACTCAACAGACTAGAAAGGGTCCTTTTTCGCCTTGTCTGTGTACAGTGTGTGTATGTGTGTTGAGCACAATGTGTGTCTTAAGTGACTTTTCTGTAGCACTTTTACTTGAGGCAAAGAGTGCATAAAAAACACACACACACAAGCACTCACACATACAGCTGAAATGCACACTGAAATCTACACACACATGAATATACATACACACTCACTCACTCTCCCCCCCAACTTATAAACAAAGCTTCCTAAGGACAGGAAATCCTTCCACCCACGTTCCTGTGTTGCTTGGCAACCACAGCAGCGTCACCGTGTGCATGCCTCCACCGCTGAAAACAGCACACGCTCACAAACATAAAGACAGACAGACACACACACACACACACAAACTGTATTTCCTTGAACTCTGCTCCTTTAAAAGCACAGAAAAAACTCAAGACAACTGAGCCAAAGCTGAGCAGGCTGATATTCGCCACAGCTGCCCTCCAATTTGTCAGCTATGGATCTAAACCAAACATGACATCACCCCTTGTAAACATAAAACACTTTTTCCCCATTTATAAGCTCTATTTTTACACTCGCTGACGTCTTTTAATGCGTGATGTAGTGAGTGAGTGTGTGTCTCTGCTATGCCCGTCAGTGTGTATTAGTGTGCAGGCACTTGTGTGCCACTGAGTGAGGATGCGACCAGCAATAGCTCAGCACAACTAAGTAGCGAGAGGCTAATTGAGCAGAGGTGCCCCGCACTGTGGACAATGAGTCCATTTCAAATCAGCAGGAGGCCTATTGAAGACAATTATAACCTGGGGGATACAGAGGAGCATTATTCTTCTAAGCCATCTTGGCCACTTAGACCGACTGTGTTTCCACTGCAATTTAAAACCCTGCTTTTAACTCTCCTGCTGTTTTAACACATGAACTAGAACATATCAGGCACAGTTAACCGATTTACAAACCCTGAAAAGAAATGACGGACTGTACAGTCTGTCATTAAACAAGTTCTATATCAGTGAAAAAGTTATGTTTAGCCCAAAGAGAGAAAGCGGTTTTATTTCCTCTTCAGGTTTTGTTCTCTAAAATAGGCTAATTAAATGAGGAACGTACCAATATTTTTGCAAAAAGTGGGTTGTTTCTTCTATTTAGTGTAATTTAAGTGTTTTATACTAGAACAACTACAAAGTGCACTTTTTGAGCAGGCTGAGCTCATTTTCCATCAATACTAAAGCCATGGCATTAAAAAGATACACTCTCACGTTACACTGTCGAATCCGCAAATTTCCTGCTGGCTATTGATGGATGTTTTGAAAGTCAGCAAAGTTTATAATTGTGTTTCAAAGTGTATTTGGGGCATCTGATGGTTCAGGGCGCGATTTAGAACACTGTACTATTTAGGCAGATTTCATAGGTGATTAAAAAGTGAAGTTTTTTTTGGGTGGGGTGAGGTGTTATTCACACCCACAACTTCACACCTTTGAGGAAACTCTATGACACACAAACTGAGGGTTATATGAGCTATCGACACAGTTATCAACTCATAGATCCCGGAGCCCCATTTGAGTTTTTTCAGTTTCCAAACTGAAACTCTCAAAGATCACAGTGAAGTATGACAAGATAACTGTAGCTTTAGAGTCACGATATGTACCATGTGAGATGAGAGACACAGTACACTGAGCCATTTCACACATAACTAGATGTGTTTTAACTATCTTTACCACAAACTGCAACTTTCTTGACTCGTAAAATTATATTTTAAATAGACAAACAGTTGTAGTTGGCAATAAAAAAAACTATTGACTGGCATTTATTTTTTTCCATTATAAGTTCTGATTGGGTACAGCAGAAGGGGTGGGACTTAAATGTATGCTAATAATTGTAACTAATTTATGCAAACTAGCCAAATATTACAAAGTACCAGTGAAAGTAATGAAAATGTTGCAAAACAAAATCCTTTCACAGTCTTGGTAGAGTAGCATTACCCCTACAACAACTACAGAGCAGTTTATATGAAAAAGATTTCTTTGAATAAACAGAAGCACTAAAAATTCCACCTGAACATGAGAGTGGTTTGACAAACAATATCAGACATTAACACCTTCTAGCTATTTGCTGGCAAATTGTCGCTGGAGGAATAATTCATAAAATGACCACTAGAACACTTATTAAAGGGTCCAAATAAAGTGAATAACACCAGAATGATTGCTGGGGGAAAATGTACTCAGTATTTTTAGAGGAAACTTGTTGTTTTTTTTTTAATGGAAATTAGATTTTTTTTTTGGTGCCAGCATCTGGCGGCCATGAGTTGCATTACCCCTAGAGATACTTACTTGATATTCACTACACATCTGGAAAAACACCTGATAAATGACAACACCAGACAGAGCTAGCACCACCACTACCTACTTAAACATTAATAAAAACGGAAACAAGCATGGAGCTGTATAGCTGTTAATAAGTTTATCATCTTACTGGTGCAGAAAGATTTACCAGTTTTTCAAGATCAGCTGTAATAAGTACTTCACCACTACTTTGAGCAGTACAAGTAGCCAAATTACCATCAACTGACACCTGCCATGTGTCATGTGACCCTTTCTGAATCCTGAATCTGAAAATTCTGAATCTTATAAAAAAAAAAAAAAAAAAGGGTTCACTGTTGATAATGATGTAAAAAAAAAAAAAAAAAAAAAAAAAAAAAAAAGCAGCGATGGGGAAACAAGGTCTTAGAGGTGGTTAATGATGCTTTGAAGATGTTATCTTTCCTTTTTTTTTGGTGGGTGTGAACGCTGCCTAATTAGTTTAACTATATTTAGTGTGCTTGGATCGAGCCCTTGACAACAGGAGTGGAAGAGCCATTATCTATGATACCAAGTCAGAAGTGCCTCCTCGCTCCAGCTATAGCCATATTTTTACATTAATTTAAGCTCTAACAATATGCATTACAAAGGCACCACAACAGGATCCATGTATGTCTTTGTTAACCAGTTGTCTGTAGCTGTAACACCAAGAAACAATGTCAACACTGAGCCGTCTGTGTCCTCTTTTCACTGTGTAAACATTTAGTCCATCAAACCCCTAAAAACTAAGTAAGTCAGGAGATTTTCATCACTTTTGCTGATAAGGTGCACTTCTGTAGCATAGAACTAAATGTACTGTACCCCTGCAGTACATTTTTTTTTTCTGACGGTGCATTTTAGATGCTCTGCCATATGGCTCATGGGCCACAGCTGACCAGTGCACAGCAGTGGGTTTGCAGTGTAGCTCCAGGCGTGGGTAATACAATCGAAAATATCAAACAAGCCATTTTTGAGTATTTATGTTGAATAAATCATGCTCTGGCATCCAAGAAAGTGTCTGATGTTTTTATTCAAAACCGCCGATTCAATTCATTCATACATGAATAATAGATCCATTATGGACTGTTTTAGCTGTGTTAAGGGAATCAGACTAACAACAGTTGTACTGAGAGCACTAACCCACTGAGCTATCCATACCAATTATCTGTGTCTGGGGTGGAGTCTGAATTCAATATTCAATTTACAACTATTCAAACCCCCCCAAAACCCCCCATCAGAGCGTCCAATTGAAAAACTACTGGTGTCACAAGACCCATAACAGACACAACGGTATCTGGTTCCTCGGGAGACCCTGAACTGTCTCAAAAGTGAAAAAGAAGCAGCTCGGGCTAACTGAACGTCGCGCCACAGGGGTGTCCATTGAGAGACGGGGAGAGGTGGAGGGGTGAGAACTCCATTGAGCGCAGCCATGGGGGGTCAATATGTGAATGAACGTTTGCCATGGAGGTGAATTATGAATGAGCAGCACTCTGAGCACTCCTGGAGAGAGCATGTCAGCCCCGTCTCCTTCACTCCATCTCCTCCTCCTCCTCCTCCTTTGCCGCTTTCTTTCCATTTCCCTCCTTCTTCCAGTCCTAAAACCTACCCCATTTCCTCCATCAGCCCTTTTTCCCACCTCTGTCTCCCTTTCAGTCTCTCGGATTAATCTCCTCATCTCGCCTCATTCTCCATCATCTGATCACTTTTTCTTTTTCTTTTCTAACCCCTCTCCTCCTTCCTCCTCTCCCACCCTCAGACCCCCCCCCCCCCCCGTCTCCATCCAGACCAGGGGGAGACAGAGGTAGACAACACTCGCCGTCTGTCTGAAGAGACGACAGAACATTCTTTCCCTCCACATACATATTTACACAGCCTCAGATGAATACACACACACACACACTCACATGCACACAGTAGCAAAAGATAATACAAAAGCAAACAGTCCTGCACGTGCAAAGGCAGACGCATGCATTAAGTGAGATGCTCTCGGGCACTGACACACACACACATTTCTCCCAGCTGTTCTGCTGGCCATGAAGCTTGTGTGTATGTGTGTGTGTGTGTATTCGTCTGTGTGTAATCCAATGTGCTGCTGCTCAGCCTGTGCCACGCTCTCTCCTCTGTTGCTGTGCGTCTGATCAGATCTGCCTCCCTCAACCTGTTTGCCGTCTATGGCACACACACACATACACACACACACACACACACACACATATATAAGAAACTGCTACTACTTATCAAGCAGTGTCAACGGAGCTCTCACAAAACAGAAAATTCATTCAGTGCTGCTTTTGCAACCACTCTACCATACCTGCTGCACTAAAAACTCTGCTTACTCACACACACACACACACACACATTAGTTTAAAGAGACTCTTTAAAGGGAGCGTTATCCTCATTTTTTCCTTCGCTCAACTTAGGCAGCCTTTTTGGAGAAGTGTGTGTTGGAATGAGATCACACTGTTCCCTATAAAGTATGGACTCCTTTGGATCCCTTCACTCCAGTTTACAGCGGTCAGCTCACTTACACACTTTGGTCCCCCCTTTTTTTAGCTTGTGTAAAAACAACCACAAAACTCTCTCACACACATATTTATATATAGAGGTTAGACACACACATACACACTTCCACTGTGATACATAGCCTATACCCCCCTCCTCTCTCTCTCTCTCTCTCACACTCTCACACACACACACACACACACCTCCACTCTTCCCTTTAAGTGCAGAGCCATGCACCTCATGTCAGCACACACACCTCCAGCCCAGACTCAGCCACCAAAAGCCCCGGAAAGTCACCTTAGGATCTCTCCGCGTTCCAGACGAGCCCCTTCTTCACACTCTTCCCTCTCCCCCGTTGTCAGACTTCTCTCTCCTCCTCTCCTCTCCTTCCTTCCTTCCTTCCTTCCTTCCTTCCTTCCGTCCTTCCTTCCTTCCGTGCCGTCCGTTCCGTCCGCTCCTCTCTCTCTCTCTCTCTCTCTCTCTCTTCGCTTCGGTGCTCGGTCAGTTCCCAGCGTTTTTCCCGAGCCCCTCCATATCCGCCCCGCCAGTCGTTTCTTACCACCAAGCCGCGCGCCGTTACGTACCGACACACACACACACACGCGCACACACACAAGCCGCCGCGTTCCTATAGTCTCTCTCTCTCTCTCACTCACTCTCTCTGTTTATCCCTCTCTCTGCACTCGCTCTCTCTCCTCTGCTCGGTAGAGTGTGCGTTATGTGAGTTTGTGTATATGTGCGTGTATGTGTGTGTGCGTGTGTGTGTTTGTGTGCTGTGCCTTGCCCCGCCAGCAGCAGAGGACTTCCCCCGGCGCCTGCCCTGGGTCCTACCGCCTGCCTACTTCACTGAAAGAATGCTGTTGTGTACAGAAAGCACAGCCGAAGATCGTCTGTGGTTTGGACGAGACGATCCACGCAACGGAGACACAAACAAAAGGCCAGCCGCTTTAAGCATCTGTATTTTTTTTCCACCAAAAACAGCGTCTGACTCTAAAATACATGTAGTTAAAGAGTCCTTTTATAAAACACCAACACAAAAGTCATTAGCATTGTGCCTGAAAATAATTTCTTTCCAAGTCTGTTTTGGATAACTCCCTAACACTCACTTATTTCATATATATATAAACAGAAAAGTTAAGAAAAAAATCATTTGTTGTAGGACTGAGCATGCAGTAATAATGTATATTTGTACAGAATGATGATCATGATCATTGTATACATTTTTCTTTTATCTTGTGGGTGTATTTTGTTTGCACTGTCACCTAAAAAACACTCACAAATGTCACAGCATTTACTTTTTTCTTTTACTTTTAATGTTTTCTGCTGTTACAGGTCTTTTTTTTTTTTCATTTTCTAACCATTAAGAATAGTTTACCATTACAACCATTAATTACCATTAATAAAACCACATATAACCATATAGTTTCTTCATCTTCCATAGAAATCAGCCTTTCATCCTTCAAAAAACCATAATGATTTGACATCTATTATGATAACTATCAATATACTGACTGATAATCAGCCTCTTTATTGTGATAACACTCTTGATGGTGGCGCCAAACCCTAACTGGGTGCACACAAATGTGAAGGTACCACACACAAAATCACAAACTGCATGCATGTGGATTTTTGCAGAGCAAACAGATCAGTGTGCTTTAGTTAAACACAGACAGAAAAATAATTGTGCAGTGCTACAGATGGCTGCTGTTCAAACCATCTCATTCAGACCAGTTAACATCCTAAGGCTGAATGTAGGTTTTTTTTCTCAGTAACTTGTTTTGAGTCTGTACCCAAGTGGTTGCTATGGCAACAGCAGGGCAGAAGCAGAGGCACAGAGCCATGCAAGGGTGTAGGAGCCATTATAGATGAGGAGGATGGAGGGGACATTTCCTCTGCACATTAAACCTGAGCTGTGTATGACCTATTTGCACAGATCATAAATCATATTTTTTTATGTTTGTGCTGAAGTCAAAGACTGGCAAAGCGACCTTTAAATCAGTTTTCTACATAATACATGTGAAAATACATTCCTGGTTTTCCCACACACACATAAATGCCCGAAGTGCTGCTCCATCTGTTTCCAAAATAGTTTCCAACGCATTAGTTATGAGGCACTAATGGAGAATACAAGAATGAGGATTAGCTTTTTAAACCAAGTGAGACATCCTCTCAAACATACTCAATCCTGGGTGCAGCTACCTTCTTCCTCATATCACCGCCCCTCCCTCCCTCTCTCCTCCTTCCTCAGAGCGTCATCAGGTTACCATAGCAACGGCCCGCCTATGGGAGACAGAGATCCGATCATTATGGACCATGGGATCCAGAAAGTGAAGGACATGATTTTTTTTTTTTTTTCTCGAGAACACAGGAAGTAGGGAAGCTTGAACTGGGTCTGAGTTAAACAGTCAGGGTACCTTTGCAGACAGTCTTAATGAGTGGCATTTATTTGGTATGATAAGGATGCACGCTACATCCATTTGAGCTCCTCAAAAAGTAATGCATATATTTGACTAAAACAAAGCAAAATGTGATTAGGGATTTCAGACAGGCTAGAATGATATGTAAGCATTTTGTCACATGAAACGGTTAACAAGAACTTTCTTGCACACTTCTGATTTAATGGATCTGACAGACGTGGCAGATAGGTCTACTGAAAGCTCAAAGTCAGGAAATCCAAATGTCCTCTCCTTTTATTTATGGGTGGGGAAAATCGAAGTGGGTAAAGTGCAATGCAGCATGTTCAAGTTAAAAGATGGAAGCACAAAATACACCAAGGAAACTGTTTTGTTTGATAAAGATCAAAGAGAATTGTTGGGAGAAGGAAGTGTGTTTACGAGTCCTCGAATCCAGGCAGCTTCTCCCTGCCCCTATTATTAGTGGGAGGCCATGTGTATGTGTGTGTGTGTGTTTGTACTGAGCGCCCAGAGGGCTGCATTAAGCTGAAGTGACAGTGGGGATCTTTAAGATGTCTTCCAAAGTTTGCTATTCAGTAAGATCTTATCTCTGAGCCCCAAAACAGGGGGAGAGGAGAGGAGAGGAGACGAGAGGAGAGGAGAACAAAGACAACACAAAGAAGCAGTGAAAGAGTGAGATCAAGTCCACGTAGCGCGATTAAGCTGAGACGTGTGATCATGATTTTAGCAGCAACGGAAAATTTAACAGGCTGTTTATCTGCAGAAGAAAATCAAGTTCAAGTTTCCGAGCAAATGGAGCCTCTTAAGCAATCTTCTAAATTTAAACTGTAAAAGTGGCATCAAGTCAATCAGCGCGGAATTAACTCCTCTTACTGATTAAGACATAAAGACATTAAGCAATCCACTGCAAAATTTAAGCATAAAAAAACACTCATTTCATATTTGCAATAAGTCTTTTAGATGTGTTTTCTGTGTGAACAAAGCAGGCAATTTAGTTCTTCAAAATATAGATCACGTGGTAAAATCAGGTGTAAATGGAGTTGAATAGTCTTTTAGTTCACTTTGGAGTGTTCTTCACTGAGGGAAATGACCCCTAAGTAACTAAATGGCATCCATGATGAGGTTCAGGGTCTCTAAACACTTAATTCTTCCCTGTAGTGTCTCCTTTAGGATACACTGGATCGTCCTTTAAGAAAAGAGACAATGCTGCCCCCAGTTCCATTTCACACTAACCCAGTGTTTTTCAACCTTGGGGTCGCCTGGAATTCAAATGGGGTCACCTGAAATTTCTAGTAATTGATAAAAAAAAAAAACCAACAACTTACTAATAAAAAATACTGGTGAGTTGAGAGAGACAATCCCAATACATAAAAGACATGACAAACTCTGAAGCTGAAACTGAGGCACTGTGGTACGGTTTTTCTTTCAAATGTTCTTTGTGGCCGGTTTAAGATGCTGCAGCTCTTTCATAATTCACAGTTTGAGTTATTTATTGTTTTTCAGTATTAGTTGTCAGCCTTGTAAATACAAGCTGGACTGACTGTACATATCCTGACAAAGGAAAATAAGTCTCACTTTCTGCAGTAATCTACACCTGACTTTTCTGCCTCCATCCATAATAATATCCATTATATAGCCTAAATGTCGTCTAAAATTAATGTTTATTTGCAACATAGTATAGCAAACAATTACATCAATTACATGATCAAAAACAAATTATTTTAGCAAAAAAAAAAAAAAGTCTCTGTTTTGCATGTCTGGGTCACCAGAAATTTGTGATATTAAAAATGGGGTCACGAGCCAAAAAAGGTTGGGAACCACTGCACTAACCCTTAAAGCAACACACCATCTGGGCATGAATGAAAGTAAATAATCAACATTGCCTATGCCGTAATTTTCCAACGTGCTTATGTGTTTTGTACTTTCATCAGTATGTTAAACCCATTTGGAGACGATGAACGCAACACTGTTGTTGTAAAATGATCAAAGTGAACTTAACATTTCAGCGTTTCCCATGCTCACTTTACATTAATTATTTCCTCATTTTGAGTGTTGTTGTATTGTCAGCCTTAAGGAATATCATTAATTAATCTGAATTCAGTCACAGATGCTGAAAGCCTTACCACATTATTCCACTTTAGCGGTTATAAATGTAACAATTATACCCCCTGTCACAATGGCCAACAGATTCACTAACATCTGACTTTTGTTTTCAGTGTGAAAATGTACCATCGCTAACAATCAGCGTTCATTCCCGGGTCAAATGACTCCGCAGTAGTTAGCCCTGATTAGCAGTGATGGAAACAACCGGATGCAACTGCTGTCTTCCGCCACTTTTCGATGCTCACTGAAAGTCCAGATTTACACGGCAAAGCAGGACGATTGTGTTATTGAACATTGTGTTATTGTTCAAGATGCAACACTGGCAAGACTTTGACATGAGAGAGAGTTTCTTATAATTTGAAGAGAACCAACTGTTGCTTGTTTACCAGGATGCTGAACACATATTGCAACAGCCGCAACTTGAAGGTGAGGCCAATGTAAAGCATGTTAAAGTGTAGAATCCTCTGTTAATAAGATTTTAAGGTTATTTTAAGGCTTTGACATCTGGTATGTTTGGTTTTGATTGACAGGTGTGACTGACTGTGCTGTTCTTTTTATTAAATGAAATGTATTTTTAGATGCGTGTACGTCTCATCTCTATAATAATGTCTGTCCATCTGTCAGACAGTCGTTGTTATGTTTAATATTTAAAATATCATGAGACATAATGTCTTCAAACTTGGCAATGTTCAGTTGGATGCAAGGATGAAGATTTTAGCAGCTAAAGACTGTCCCTTCTTCTATATGTGATATCTCAGGAACTTCAGTTTTTTTTTCTAATTTGTCACAAAAGTTTACTTGGGCTAAAGGATGAATTGATTACATTTTTGGTGGCTGAAGATCAAGATCACTGGAACCTGATACAACACAATGTGCTCAGACGTAGCTGTGGCTAAAAGGTTACACTAAAAAGATGTTTCATGAAGTTTGCAGTTCTACCATGTCAGTACGCTAGTGTTTAAAGGTGTGGGAGACTTTTGTGACCAATTTTTCATCAGATCTGTAAAACCTCAGTCATATCCTCAGTATCATGAATCTGTAAGTCTTTCTGTGATTACTCACCTGAATCTGTTACATAACGGTGAACAATTTTGAAGTGCCATCCACCATAAACAAAACCATTTGTTTACAAACCAAACCAGGAGGTCACTCAGGCATCTTTGGAATTTTGTCGCGACGTACATTGTGGGAAGCGAAGGCTCGCACAGCCACCTTACAGCGGCAGCTGGAACAGACACGATGCGGAAACGGCAGGAGCTCTCTTCCCTCAATGCATATTCCTCCAGACGTTTCTGCGTTTCAGCCGTTTTCCTGTCGTGTTTCATCCATATAATATCATATGGTTGTGCTGCCACTGTCAGGTAGCTGCACGAACCTCCCTTTCCCACAATGCACATCACGACAAAATTCCGAAGATGCCCGAGTTCCCTCCCAGCTCGGTTTGTAAACAAATGGTTTTGTTTATGGTGGATGGCACTTAAAAATTGTTCACCGTAATGCAAGAGATTCAGGTGAGTAATCACAGGAAGACTTACAGATTCATGATACTGAGGATATGACTGAGGTTTTACAGATTTGATGAAAAATTAGTCTCGAAAGTCTCCCGTACCTTTAACATTAGCTCACCCTCGCATATCTATTTGGATCGGTCCAAATATGACTTACATCTCCAAAAAGCCAAAATGGCAACAGCCAAAACAACTTAAGGCTCTAACTGGCACAAGAACTGAAACACAAATTCATCTATTGGCAGTGTCAAATGTGTCAGTCACCAAAAACTTAATCTTTGTCCCAATTTCTGGAGTCAAAACATTTTTATTTTCATACAGTCATACTAGTTGGGAGTGAGTAATCACTGTGAAAATGGTGACCATCTATCCATTCATTCATTTTCTGAACCCACTTTATCCTCACTAGGGTCACGGGGGTCACTGGAGCCTATCCCAGCTACTTATGGGCGAAGGCGGGGTACACCCTGGACATGTCCCCAGTTCGTCACAGGGCTGACATGTAGAGGCAAACAATCACTGACATTCACACCTATGGACAATTTAGATTAACCATGGATGGTGGGAGGAAGCCGGAGTACCCAGAGAGAACCCACAAAGACACGGGGAGAGCATGCAAACTCCACACATTAAGGTTCCACCCCCATCTCCATCGACTGGTGTTGGAATTGAACCCATGACCGTCTTGCTGTGAAGCACAAGTGCTATCCACCACCGGGTGACCATCTAGTTTTTTTGTAAAGCTAGCCCATATTTCATTGCTCATTTCTATTCCAATAAGTCATGTAAAATTGGGGTAGGACAATATAAGCTTGACTTCTACTCCTTTTTGGACAGAAAGTATTGTTAAAGAGCCACAATGAAATAGTTTGTGTGACATTTGTTTGACATTTGTTTTCATTTTTTGCTTGATTTATTTCCATATATTGGAGTGTCCTGTTTGAATTAATAATTTTTTTTGCCTACTTATGTTCCAAATAAAGCCTATCTATATCTATATCTATATCTATATCTATATCTATATCTATATCTATATCTATCTGTTCCACCCTCACTTAAGAGGCCATAATCAAGTTCATGTAACAAATACAACACTAAAGAAACATTTCAGGTATACACAACAAACAAAAAGTTAAAGATATTAAAAGTTTTTTGTCTTTTTTTTTTTTTTTTTTTGTCATTTTTGCCATTTGTAAATAAAATTGTGTCTGGTCAGTAAAAAAATGTGTTTCAATTCAGTTCACACACAAAAAAGTCAAAAAGTGCTGTGCAAGAATCCCAACTGAAAAAAATAGCCCAATAGCCTTTTGTTTGTAGTGTAGCTGAATGGGATAAATTATCTAGAATGTGCTTTAGTAGTTTTTTTCCGTACATTTGTTCTTGTATCTTGGCAAAGCCAAACTAATAACTGTGCCATTGTTGTCTTTTCCTTAGTCTTTATGGATTATCCTTGGCAACATTTCTTGTCCTTGATGGTAAAAGTGATGAGGTCACAGAAAGATGTGTTTAGGAAAAGACATTTTGGCTGAAATCTAGCTCTTATTGTAAAATTTCTTTCTTTGTTAACAGAGATAACAATTTGTATCCCTGTTCTGTCAGAAGGATTCAGGTGGATTTACATGTTAAAACAAATACAATGCAATGGTCATTCTGAAAGGATTAAGAGTTAAGGATTAAAGCTAATGGTAACAGGATGAAAATGGGTAAAATGTCCAATGTGTTATATAAAAGTACTGCAAATATAAACATGTTGCCCACATGCAGTTAGAGTCCTGACAGCCGTTATGATCCGTCATTCTTTATGCAGCTGTGCCTTCATGGCCTGTCTACCCACAAGCCTCAATTGGGTAGAGGGGGTGGGTCAACAATCGTGTGTGTGACAGGAAACAGGCAGACGTATTGGCTGTCAATCAAATTGCTCTTTATTTCCTCTAACTGTTATGTCTCTCCGTGTGTGTTTTTCCACTTTTCACTGTCTCTTTCTTCTCACCCCATCTCTCCCTCAAGTCTGACAAGCAAAAGATTTTCACTTACTTCAGACGAGGAAAATAAGTGAGAGGGAGGTGTAAGAGTCTCCCTGTCTCCTTTTACCATTCCCTCGCTCCCTCTCCCTCTCTTTTACACACACAGACACACACACTCCTTGTCTCACATGTCTGAAAGACAGCTAGCAGTGGTTTGTCATTGTAACACTTTAGCGGACTGTGTTTCCAGATCATCCCTTACACTTTTTCTGCAGACAGGCAGACACATAACATTCCTCAGAAGACAGGCTGAGTACAGGGAGAGCGAGAGAGAGAGGAAGTGGACGACTCTCTCCCTCTCTTTTTCTCTTTCCAAATGCAGCTGAGTGCTCCACACGGATCGATAGTAATCCTCAGTGGGAGCCGTTTATTTTGGAATGTGTGTGAGGCCCAGTGGGTGACAGAAACTACGTTCACACTCACACATGCGTGCAACGTTATAAATCTTGCTGCAGCTGGACTTGGTGCCGGGCTTGCACACATAAGCACAAAGCCGTACGCACTGGTGCAGACAAACTGACACACAAACTTACAAAAACACACACACCCCGACAAGTACACACTCAACGCGCTCAAGGCCTGACAAGCAAAGCCTCCTGTCGGGCCGGGCTCTCTTCTCTCCTCCGCTGAGCAGAACTCACAGGGCTCCAGGCCTGAGGAGTGGACCCAGTGTGTCTCAACATCATCCCCTGCCAAGGTCTCTGTTTCTGGGGATGGCAGCTCTCAGCAGCTGGCTAGGCCGGAGCTCTCTGTATGCTGACTCCAAGCCGTTGGCTGTCTATCCCTGCCAGGAATTTCTAATTCTACAATCACAGAGGAACTTTCCCGCCCCTCACTGAGGAGGGGCTCAGCTTGGCATTGAAAAGCATCCAAATCATGTTTTGGTTTTTAGAAATGAAAACAAAAAAATGACTACAATTTGAAAGTGACTAAACTGCAAAATTAACTTCTAATTTCAACTGAATTTTTATTTTTGGAAAGTAATTTAGATAATCTTCTTTTCATTCATGTTCATCCTGGTAGAAAAAACACCCAGTGTCAAGTGAAACTGACATGGGATGATGTTTCATTAACCTTGGGTTTTCTTCACACATGTTTTTACTAGTAATGGACAGAGGAACCATCACTTCACCTATTGGTTTCTGAAGTACCATCCTGAATTACTTGTTTCAGATTTGGCCAATGCAATATTGGCTTTCTGGAGCATGAAGTGACTGTATTTGGACATTGGGGAGCAGCTTTGGGAATGCAAGGGGTCAGAGGTGTCTGTAAGGAATCACGGGTGAGCTACTACTAAACACTAGATCAATGGCTTCGTAAAATGTTTAGAGTAGGACTGTCAACATTAACATGTTAACACAGATTAATCCATCATCATGATTAATCTGATTAAAAAATTTTTATGCAATTAACCCATCTGCAGTGCAGAATGACTGAACGCCTCTGGCAATGCATTTGGGGCAGTTTGTCCAAGTAGAGTAACTGTCACGCATAAGCAAATGAGCAGTTGATTCAGTAGTGACAGGCAGCAGAACCAACCCATAAAGATGGAAGATGCTAAACAGTACATTGGTCCTCTGGATGGAAATATGAGGAAAAAAACCCAAGACGGTACAGTTGTTTCAAGTTGTTTTGTTGAAACTGTTAAAGGTGTTCAATAAACACGTTAAGTGCATCTATATATTCCCTTCTTTCTCGAATCTGTTTACTCATGCAAAATGAAACACGATTAAAATACATTAAAAAAAGAATGATATTTAATCGCGATTAATCTAAATTAATCCACAGCAACCCTGTGATTAATCTGATTACAAATTTTAATCGTTTGACAGCACTAATTTTAAGATCATGAGGTGCTACATAATGAAGTCATTTAACATGTTTGTTAGTGGAACACACTAACCACAACTACAGTCAAGCTGTCTGCCAGGACATACTGTGGGACCCAGGGTTTACTGGACCCACCCCCCATGGTCAGTGGTGTTGCAATTTTAAGACTCTTCTGCAGTAGATTCACTTTGAAGCTGACCTCCTTGCCCTTGTTTGATACTTCAGGTTACTGAAGGAACAGAGAACCCGATAGTGTAAAATGACATAAAGACCATGTTAGCTCTTTCTGCATTTCAATTATATTTCATCAAATGTAAGGATGATGATAATGTATACAACAAAATGCCAAAAACAACCCAGTTTGTCGGTAACTTAATTCCATTATGTACTGCTGTAAACAACAAATCCAAACTATGGAGAATATCACCATTTGTCTTGTTTTCTGTTTTCTGACCATGTTGCTCCATGGGTGTTTTCATCAATTAACACCCATTTTCCTTATAATCTAAGAAATAACTGCAAATTGGTTTTTAAATTTTCAGATTTCATGCTGCTAATCATGTACGGTTGGTGTCCGATAATCACACCAAAAGCACAGGAGAAAGGTTTGTTTAGTGGCGTGCTGTGCGGGCTTGTCGGGGCTTGCTATAGACCTTTTTTGGGGGATCAGTTTGGATCTCTGACCAGAAAAGTTTCCCTCAAGAGGCAGCTAGGCAGGCCCACACACACACACACACACACACACACACACACACACACACACACACCTGCGCTTCGCCTGAGAGCATTGCATTATCTGAGGCAATCTAGCAGCACCTTGACTCCCGCTGCCATTTCAGCGGGGCGGTGTGAGAGCAGTTAAAAATGACCAAAAGCAGGGAAAGAAGCATAAAGGTCATTTTGAACATAAAAATTGCAAGGTATGAGACGATATGCTGCAGTAAACTCTGATGAAGAAATTGATCTTTGTTAACGTAAATCCCTTTTGTTAATGCTTTCACGGTGAATGGATTTATATTGAGGTTAATTTAGGATATGATTTAAAGATTCAACATGGAAGATTCACACATGCTTGTAGGCTTATATTACAGTTTGTGTTGGAATGTGTGTTATAAAGGGAGGTTTTTTATGTTACCTCACCATACTGTAAGCTAATGGTAGGTAGTGTTGCAGAAATTAGAGAGGAGAAGGATTTAAGAACTCAGGGGCAGGTATAAGGATTTTTGCATTGAAAATTACCCAAGCCCTATACATACAGCTCAGTATAATGTGTTTGACAGCTGACAGATTTACAATGGAGTAAGCTAACACCACAAAACTATTATTTCCCAGTGCAAAACAGACTGAAATGCAGAATTAATGCAAGTACACAAGGTAACATAAATTTTACTTTTAACTTCTATAATGACTAAAAACAATAAAATAGTATTTTTGCTTTTAGTAGGTATCACAAGAGACTGAAAGCAGGGGCGGGAGAAAGATGGGAAGACATGTAGCAAAGGATCGAAGGTCAGTAAACACACCTGCTGTGGTAAGACCTCAGTGTATAGTACTTTAAATGGTAAAAACAAACATGACATCCAAGTTGAAGGTCTCATCATAGTTCATGAACAGTTCATTCTGCTGTTTGGATAATTTCTCTCTATTTCTGACTAGATAGTAACGTTGGTTACACCATCACCAAGGTCAAATGTGTCAGTGAAACCTGAAAGTTCCAAAAACCATGACTATGTTCAAGTGAGTTACATGCGAGGTATATCTTAACCCTGTAAAGCCTGAACCATTAAGTCACTGACAGTTCTTTCATTCCAGTTCTTTGAAATTTGAGCCTTTATTGGTTCTTCTAAACAACTGCCCAATTTTTTTTTTTTTTCAAATATCAATTTCCATGTATGAGTTTCAATTTTGCATCATATTTGATACATCAGGTCTCAATGCTCAAATATTATTATTTTGAACAAACAAACATAATACCGTATTTTCCGGACGATAAGTCACTACTTTTTTCTCACGCTTTGAACCCTGCAGCTTATATAACGATGCGGCTCAAGTATAGATTTTTACGAACTAACAGCCTCCAGGGGGTGTTCTAGCAGGAAGTGCAAAAGCGAGACAGACAAGTGGAAGAGATGATGTGAAGAGGAGAAGTTTTAAGCTTAACTTTTAACAATCATTTTGCGTGTCATGCACAAACCCTCATCATGGAAAACACATGAAGAAATGCATATGATGCAGCTTTTAAGTTAAAAGCAATCGATCTATCTGTCCAAAAAGAAAATAAAGCTGCTGCACACAAGTGCCATTGAGAGCGACAACGAAAGAGAGACTGAAAAGGTGTGTGACGGAGCCTTTCTGAGGCTGTTCAACTCCGAACACTGAAGAAGACGACTTCAGTGGTTTCAATGTGCAGAAGGAAGATGAAGATAGAGATCAATGACTTTTCTGGGTTTTTTAACCAGCCATGTTACTGCCATTTTGACTGCCATGTTACAGGCAAAGTTTGGAAAAAAGCAGTTAAGGTATGTAAATAAATATTTAAATAATCTTTCTGTTTACCATCTTTCTGTGTAAATATCTCATGTTACAACGTGGACACCTATATATGTGCAAATATTTTTTTCTTTTAAAATTTGGTGAGTGCAGCTTATATTCAGGTGCGCTCTATAGTCCGGAAAATATGGTAATTCCTTTTCAAAATTAGCAAAGTTCCGTCTCCTTCTTCATTAATGACAGTCTTGTAGTGTCACTGGAAAGGCCTCTGGTGAACAAATTCCTCCCCCCTGGTGGATTATCCGTGTATTGCATGTATCTAATTGTATACATCAGGTTTTTCAAGAAAAAAAATATCACACTGATCATGTAAAGGGCTTCAAAACTCGTGAATCAAATATGATACGTTTGGCTTATAGGGTTAAAATCGTCTTGTGATGCAGATGTTGACTAATCACAGGTGTTTTCAGGCACTATGGGGTTAAATACATGACTGACAGCTGTAAGTACCAAATGCTGTTCAGATTTCCTCCAATGTGTTTGCTCTACTCTGTGGTTCAACAGTGTAACTTAGAAAAGTTGGGTTGTCTATATTTAAAGTTAGGTTTTTTTTTTAGTTTTTTTTTTTGGACTGAAAGGAGAAAGCTTCACAAGGAATTCAAGAAATTTCCCCACCATTTTTGGCTTCTGCAGCTTTAAATTTATCAAGACATTGGGACACCAGGGCGATGTGATATGTGGAGAGAGAAGTTGAATGAAAAAGGAAGAGAGCAGTAGTGGTGGAGTGAGGTCGAATATGAATGAAGAGAATGGCAATAGAGAGACTAAAGCCATGAAGTGGAAGTAAGTTGTTTTCTGATTGTGTCACAGCAGGTTTCTACAAAATCACCCAGGAACAGGCATGATGTGACAGAGAATGGATAGATAGATACATATAGAGTTAGCTTGTAGCAAACAGTTGCAAATGCTGTTGCAGCAATTAAAAGGGATTTTTTTAGTTGGGTTTTGAGTAATGCATTTTCAACATAATCAGGCAATATCTGGAAGTTTAAAGGTGCACTCTGTAAGATTTGTGCATGCTTGTGAAAGTGTGTTGTGATGGGGACGTGGCATTTTTTATGCTGGCTAACTGCATTGTGTGATGTACAATGTTGCAGATGAACAAAAGAAAGTGACTGAAGACCTCACGAGCAAATTTAAGGATTTTAATTAAAAATCTCACGCGTCTTATGTGTATTGTATTTTGTATTGTATCCACGCCTTGTCAGGACCATGCCTGTTCTATCAATAGGTCTGGTACCTCCTGCTTTAATTTTGGAACGTGTGGAACAGGAAGTGTATCATCATTCTAAAATGGCTAATTCCATACACCAAAAAAATTACCGAAAATTAAAGAGAAACTGTTGAGTGTTGCTGTCAAACCTTCTATTTTCCTGCTGTTGTTGTGACTTGGTTCTTTCACCTAGCAAGAACACTTTCAAAGTCACAACATAAAGACAGAGGAACGAAGAAAAATTGATAATCCCACCGCTACGCTGTGGAAATATTCTCTGTGATTCCGGCAGAGTACATACAGCAAGAAAAAACTAGACGATGTGTCAGATATTAGCTTTTTTATTAAGTAAGTTGACAGCAAAAAAGGACCAGATCCCAGCGCAAAACAGACTCCAACATGCAAGTGCACAAGCAAATGCATGATTCTTTCATACACGTAAATAAAATGTTTACATTTGCTAAGTTGTTTTTGAGGTTTTAATATTATGTAAGGAATGACATGAATCACACAGGCTACTGTGAGTTGAGATCATGGGGTCAAGAGTCAATTTTATTGTGTACTGTAAAAATGTTTGTTTTGTTATTTCACAAGCACAGAGCTGATATATAATATTCAATACAAAGTGAATTTAAGATTGAAGGCTCATGTGGGACCTTTAGCTTAAAGGACGACTGTAAAAACTAAGCAACCTTCGTGTCCTTAAATGATCAGGCGGGGTAGAATAATGGTGCAGTAGGGGCATATGCTGTACGAAGCTCCATAGGCACATGGGACCTGACCACTCAACTATCTCCAGGCTTTGCAGCAGTCAGCAATACAGACATATCCTCAGCAATATACTCTTATCCTCAGCAATACAGCCAGCTCAATAGTGTACCTCCTTCAATGCAGTATAATCACCTCTTGTGACAACATCCCCGGCTCCTCAGGAGTCTGTCTAGCTCCTCAAATACCCTCACACCATAAGATAAAGACATTAGAGACTATGGGATTTGGAGGGAGTTAAGCATTGGGTCTACAGTCTGTGATGTACAGTGATACAGACCCGGAACGCCTAGGAAGTTTGGGATCTCTCTAACAGATACCATCAAATGAGCACAGCAGAGCGATGAGGGCAGACAGGAGCAGAGCTCAGCGTGTTGCTGAGCCGAGCCGGTTAGAGGGGGTTTCTGTTGTTTCGGAGCTACACGCTGAGCCGCCGCCATGCAAAGGAGGAAAAGTGTTCTAACAGAAAAAGACAACGGTAAGGGAATCGCCTGCGAGACTCAGAGTGGGACGTTTGACAGTTATCGTGTTTGGAGGGAATTAACAGCTGGGAATAACTTTTACAATAGGACAAGCGTTACATTGAAATGAAAAGGTCAATAATACAATACTTTATGACACATCGTTAGCCTCATAGCATAGTTGCCTAACTCATAAACTATATGGACAAAAGTATTGGGACACATTGAATTCAGGTGATTCTTTTCTAACAGGGGTCTGGGATACAAAACAATAATGACAGATATCATGATAGAGTTTTATATTGTCATAAATATCATATTGATTATTAATATTGATGTTTATATAATTACCCCATGACCCTAGTGAGGATAAAGCGGGTTCAGAAAATGAATGAATGAATGAATGAATGTTTATATAATCATGTCAAATCAACATGAACAGGACATCTTATAGCTGTAGCCATGATGTGTCCCAATATTTTTGTCCATATAGTTTATAAACATCAATATTTCCTTACAATTTAATGGGACATTTTTCTTCCTAAGTGAGATGTGAAAAAGTAGATGGTTAGTTGTGGTAGAAAGTCACTATTTACAGTCAGAGCATGAAAAATATTTTAGAAATTTAGACGTAGAACATATAAAATCGTAGTCATGGATAAAAAAAATTAAGAGAAATTAAGTAAAAACCATCTCTGAGGCATTTTGGAAGCTAACAAGAAGATAACAATTTAACAATTTATTTATCCCAATATAAAACTCTATTATAACATTGGTCATTATTGTTTTGTATCCCAGACCCCTGTTAGAAAAGAAACACCTGCATTCTACATGTCCCGATACTTTTGTCTATTTGTGTGTGACTCAGGTAATTATACTATGAGGCTAACGATATGTTTTCTGTGTGAATCTATAAACCAGCTTTTTTTCCTCTCCACTGCTGTGTCGCCTCTCACTCTCTCCCCATCCTGCTCTCTGGTTCTCCTCCCTCACTCTGCCTCTCCCTCGCCGGCTGTCCCTGGGTGGGATGAGTCATCGAAGAGAGAGAAGAAAAGAAAGGAGAGGAGGTGTATTTGTGTGTACTGTAGATGTGTGTGTGTGTGTGTGTGTGTGTAGGGCATGTGTTGTGTCATTCCTCCTGAGGTGCTGTGCCCTTCACACTCCTTCTCAGATTCATGTCAACCTTGCTGAGTGCAGACATAAGCTGCAAAGGTACATATACACACATACACATACACACACACACACACGTACTGTACACACTTTACTCCTAAATCTCCATACGTGATTATATACACTGTTCATTAACCTTTAATCCCAGAGCTTTACATTATATGCGGTAGAATGATCTTTTTATTCAAAGGTACATGTATTTTTGTAGTTTTAAATCTTATTATATTCAAATGTGATTGGATGAAACCACCTACATTAAGACAACCCACATTTATTCCTTGTAGACAATAAAATCTCCCACAGTAATTTCACAGTTCTATCCCTAAAACCAGGCACAATGCAGCATGAATGACCAAGTATCAATATTTTTTCTATTATATGTTAAATTTAGAGCAAAGTCATTCCGTGAAATCCTCTTCAGTTATGGTATAAAATGCAGAGTAAAGCAACTATAATGAGAGTTTTAGTTGAATATAGTTTCACCGCACATCTGTAATTATGCTAATATCGTTAATTTGGTTTGATTTCCTGCTCTGTCACATCAAAATCATATCACACTTATAAATGTTACATAACTAGATCACATTTGGCTGCAAGATTTTTATGATGTTACTAATGCTGCTGGTCACTCCACCCATTAAATTCAGATTTTTCATTTGTGCAGTGAAAGAAGATGATCGTGTTAAATGTACTTTATGTCTGCAAAGTCAAAGATTACAGTGGACGGCCACTGATAATGATTCGTTTTGATGTAACAAAGGACTTTTATTTTTAAAGATAAAACTCCTCCATCATTTCGTCACTGGTAAAGACCTGTCACAGTTATTACATAATCAACTTATCGCTATTATTACTTAATTAACTTATCGCTATTGTGTTGTTTGACATCACTATTCACTACCAATATCTTACCATTTTCTATCACTTTTTTCTCCATTTGAGGTTTAACCCCCTCTGTACAAGCTTCACTTGTATTCAGGGACCTTACACATTTTTCAAGGTCAAATTCTTACTTTTCAAGCACTTTTAAGGCTCATTTTCAAATTTTTCCTGCACAGTGCCTTATCGTCGGGGTAAAATTCATATCTACAGGAATACATATTCATGATTTTTTTTTTTTTCAGTTTTATGACAATGATGTACATTATATTATGCTATAAATATGTAAAATTATGTTTCATAATAGCAAAAATGTAGAAATTCAAGGAGAACACAACGTTTTATCCAAAAAAAGGGAAGCCACTTGCTGTTCTTCAGACACACTTGCACTGAGACAAAGATTAAGATAAAAATAGACCTGGAGTCGACCTGAAAGCACCCGCTAATTTTCTTGTTTTGACATGAAGTTATATTTTTCAAAATGTATCATTTCTCTGTAAGTAGCTTCAGCTTGGCATCTAACCTGGCAGAGTTAATATTATGAATGAATGAATGAATGAATGAATAAATAAATAAATCACAGCATTCTAATTGCAAACACTTAAATTAACTAAAATTCAAGCACTTTTCAGACCTTGACAACGCAACATTAAAATTCAAGCGTTTTCAAAGAGTTCAAACACTCGTATGAACCCTGTGTGTTGATAATATCAGTAATATCTAGCTTAAATTGTGTTTTAGGGGTTCGGTCTCCTTTTTGTGGGTTCAGAGTAATATGGGCTGGATTCCTGGGTCAATAATGAGAAAATTAAGGGTGTTTTCACACATGAATTGATTGGAGCTGTTGTTCCGGAACAAGTCTTTGGCTTGGTTTGATTGGGCATATGTGAAAGCAGTAATTGCGCTCCGTTCCGGAACAAAACAACATGATCTTCCATGCGGTCTCAGCTCGGTTGCAATTGCTCTGCAGAGCAATTCATTTACAGTATGAATATGACTACAGGGATAGAAATACACAACTTCAGTTTTCTCTACTACTCTGAGCATGCTACGCTGGGATGTCGCAAACATTACCATAAAACAGAGCGGCTCTGTCGAAAAAGTGCTGCTGCCAGACAGACAGTAGGCTGATGAGCTTAGTGAGCTTCATACCTTTTTGTCAGCTGCTGGATAAGCAAGTGAGGAACAATTTGGATGGAGGAGCAGATGAGCCCCTTTTACACAGCACTTCTGTTACGGGAATATTTCACTTCTATTCCTTAACAACGTCTGTGTAAACGAAATGGTGGGATCATTTGGTCCCACCTTTATCGCGGCTTCGTAACGCCTCTGGAGGTAGTAACAGAGCTGTGATAAATGTGGAATCATGATTCTGGAACGCTGTGTAAAAGGAACACCTCTTGTTCCACAACCAACACTTTTACACAGAGATTCTGCAAAAAAGGCAGTCCCACCATTTTTCCACTATTGAACGATTTCCACAGCCAAGCCAAAGTAGTAACAGAGGTGAGTGAGGCTGAACCATTACACAGCAAACCAGACCTGAATCAAAGGGGCGGTGATGCAGCACAGCATATAGTGCGTATATGGCGACACTGGCATGTATTCTGCAGCAGCCGCCCAGGATTCCGTGGTTTCGTGCCATGGGTGAAAATGGCATGTAGCCGCAGCACCAGTGGCACGAAGCCGCGGCACCTGGGTGGCTGCCGGGTGGAATCCATGCCAGTGCCTCCATAAGCATCCACTGTCTCTCAGGCACGAGGGTCGCCATCATCAAAACATCACACCTTCACTGTAATACATTACTCCCTGAATCAGAATGAAATTCAGGTGTGAAAACATCCTAAATGATCAAACTGTGGAATTATTCACTAAAATATCATAAAATAGTAAATAAATGAGGAATAAAGTTTTCCTGTGGCATAAATTAAACAGTTCTTTGTGGAAACCAGAGGTTCCTGCTGTTTTGGGGAAAACTGAACTTAAATATATGTAGAGTAATAGTTTATTGTGTTGCATGAGCACAATTAGAAGAAAGTAGTTTACAGATGTTTTGGTCCATCTTCACTTATAATCTTGAATGACAGGATGGCAAGTTGTGTGAACTGTGTGAAACTGAGAATGAATCATATTTTTTTTTGTCTGTATTCTATGGAAGCGTATTGCATTCACACAAAAAATAAAATTCGGCTGTTTTTCTGAATTAATGAGATACTGTTTTCTGAAAAAATTTTAATTCGACTGTTTTTCTGAATTTCTGAACTAACGGATACTGTTTTCTGAAAAAATTTAAATTCGGCTCTGTTTTTCTGAATTAACGAGATAATCATCTTGTAAAAACAGAAAAACAGAGCCTTTTGTTAAATAAATTATTTTATACTGTTTTATGAAAAAATAAAAATTCAGCTCTGATTTTCTCAGTCAATGGGCCAGGAGTGGCTGATCCAGGCAGGAGTTCCTTCTACCTGTGCTGCTGAAAACCCTTCGGGGGAAGTTGGTTCTGTTCTCATAACCGGTTCCGTTTACAGAACCAGTTCTGTTTAAGGATCATGGAACTAGTTTCGTTGAGACAACACAGAACCAAGCTGTGCTCCGACCTCCAAGCCCCACTTAGCGCCCTCAAAGCCCGGCTCCTGTGGAGCTTGGTGGGGCTCTAAACTGCAGTGAACTGGGAGACCAAGCTGCTCCACGGATCTAGTACTGAGTAAAGCTTTCCATCAGGTCCGACAAATAAATTAATACACATTTGCTCTCTTCTGCTGTTTATATTTTCTTTAATGCTGGCGAATATCATTTTATTTGACTTCATTAATGCCAACTCCAACTCCCACGTCACCGCGTCGTGCCCTGCAGGAAGCCAGGCTACAGGCTCCAAACACCGGCTCCTGTAGTTAATTAAGAAAAACTGAGAATTTCTTTTGTAACTTATTTTTTCTCGTAATTACGAGACAATTATCTAGTTTATTCGTAAAAACATAGCCAAATTTTATTTTTGGTGTGAATGCAATATGCTTCCGTATTATTCTAATGAGTTAAGAATATCTATATTTAATGAAATTCTCATCCACAATCCAGACTCTTGACTCTGATGAAGACAGAATAGAGGGATTGAGTTCAGTGTTGAAGTTTGTACTTTTGTCTCTTAACCTTGGGGGGAAAAAAAATCAGGAGGGGTGGTTTGTTTAGTGGAAAGCATAATTTTTGCACTCTGGTTTCCTTTGTTGCACATCATGGGCTTTGCGTATTATGCGCATGAATCTATAATAAATTAAACCAATCAATAAATCTATGTGTGTTACTTTATTATTTATACAATCATTTTGCAATTTTTGTCTTCAGAGGCACAATCTTTATTTCCATGTGTCAGTGTTTGATGCCATTAAGGGGCTTTTTCTTTATTATATTAGACTAATGGTACAGCCACATAAAAATCATTAATTAAAATTAATTTTATGACAATAATTATTGGCTAAAACGTCATTATCCTGATATCCCTTATCAGGTTTTATCACCCTTAAAAGCTGAATTTTTATGCCCAATTCTACACTGTCTTACCTCTAGGGGGCACTACACTGTGTCTTTATCAACAAACAAACATTAAAATCTAGTTCAATCATCATGCTGAAAAATGTTTAAGTCTAAGTTGCCTGTCCTGTAATATTTTTGGTAGGGCACAGAGGGATTCTTATAGAGAATGATCTGACACCGATAGAGCAGACGGGACGATAAACACCTCAAATATGCGGCAGTCTTCTCAGGAGGGCTAATACATCTTTGTCACTTTACTACCTGTATTGTTGTCCGGTTTTGACACTCTAGCCAAGATGAAATTTATCTGTCCTGTCACCATGGCAAGTGATGGATTAGCACAGATACTTTCTAAATGACAAAGGTGTGTGAAGCGGCGATAATCCAACTATAAAACACATTTCCTTGAAGATGTCTGTGCAGTGAGAGAACATTCAATCCAGGACAAACGACAAGGTAAAGTTTGGGTTTAGATTCTGTGGAAAAGAACCAGATTTTAGGGAGAGGAGTTGAAACAGACTCATTCTGTTATAGAGAGAAAGCACTGCTGTCTGCATTTACCTGATATCAGTCTCTAAACATTAAAAACCTTCAAAACAGTTTTACTTACAAAGTGTTAGAGTAGACTTTAAGAAAAATACTATAACTGT
The DNA here is from genome assembly GCF_902148855.1 of Sphaeramia orbicularis. Taxonomy (NCBI): domain Eukaryota; kingdom Metazoa; phylum Chordata; class Actinopteri; order Kurtiformes; family Apogonidae; genus Sphaeramia; species Sphaeramia orbicularis. Next base: position 14,773,637 of record NC_043979.1, on the reverse strand, counting down.
GTTTAACTGTGTATAACTGTGTATAACAAAATGGGTATTTTTCTCCACGTTTAGGCCTCTCATTCACCCATTTAACCCATAAAGACCCAAACAGCCACCAGTGACAAAAAGCATCTGCTGGTCTAAAACGTTTAATACATGTTGATCCACTAATCCTATCAATACATGTAAATAATTGGTGTAAAATGCAGTTCGTCAGCTTCAAACCCTCATCAGACATGACCCATTTGGACGTTCAGAGGCTTCATAATGAATATGAAACACCATCATCTTCTACAACACTGATTCACCAGTAAAACCCATGGAGTTGGGTCAATGACAGTGGATGGTGACACTTGGTTTTACATTCAGTTATTGATATAGTTGCTGAAAAAGTAAATTTTTCTTCAGTTTTCTGTTTCTGATAAATAACATCGAGCTTTAATCTGATCTTTTACAAATCATGATCATGATCAGTAAATTAAATATAGGAAAATACATAATTTACACCGAAAAAACAAAACAAAACACAAAATAAGGAGAATAATATTATAATAAAAGGCAGTTAAATTACTATATATAGAGAAAAATTAATTCGTTTCGGAACTGCCACAAAAATAGCACTGGGTCTTTATGGGTTACAATCACAAAAACAGAAATTTTGAACACATTACTCCAATTGTGTCTATCCATGTAGTCAAAAAGAATGGGCATCACACCTCAATATGTGTACTATGTGTCTGTTGTTGTTTTGTGTAATGAAACCGCACCTCAAGCACCAAATCTAGGTCTTAAAGGTGTATGACTCAGTGTATCATCTGCAGTAGATGGAGGTCAGTATGGATACCACTGGAGACAGACAGAAGTGGTGAAATGAATACATCTCAAACACCAAAACCAATACTTTAAATAAATTATGTTTTTTTAATTATTTAATTAGAACTTAACTTTTTGTTGTTAATTTAATGACAGACAAATGCTCCTGCATCTGTGACATCCTTTGTTAATTGAGGAATATGTACACAGCATATAATAAAATGGAAAGAAAGGTTTATCTTAGTTTTTATACCAGTTTGAGGTCACTGTGAATTATAATTTGGCATATTTTGGAAAACAGAGGTTGTGTGGACAAGAAACAGAAAAGTAACATAGAGGATGATTTCAAGTGAGAGTTAAAACAACACCTAAAAATGTATGTAAAATACCCTGATGGACACAGCTACTGAGTGATAAAGTAATTCTTCAATGAGAAGGAATCAAGGTAGAAAATCACCAAGAATTCCAGTTATAGTTTTAAGTTATTTTAAGGGAATACTTTAACCCTTAAAGACCCAAACAGCCACTAACAATCAAAATCTAAAATGTTTAATTATTTTTGAACCACTAAACCTACCAATACATGTAAATAATTGGTTTATAATGCAGTTTGTCATCTTATGGTCATCAGATATGACCCATTTGGACGTTCAGAGGCTCCATGGTGAACATCATGGTGTCATCTTCTACAACACTGATTCACCAATAAAACCCATGGAATTTGATAAATGATGGTGGATGGAGATGCTTGGTTTATGTTCAGTTAATGACAGATTTAGCCGAAAAACTCACTTTTTGTACAGTTTTCTCTGTTTCTGATATAAAAACCCTAAACTTTAATCTGAGCTTTTTATACATATATATATATATATATATATATATATATATATATATATATATATATATATATATATATATATATATATATATATATATATATATATATATATTTTCATTGAAAAAATATAGCACAACAAAGACAGAAAATTAAAATTTCAGAAAATAGAAATTTGACAAACAGATAAATGTCATAGTTATTGTTTGTGCTTTACAAAAAAAGATTTTTTTTTAACCTACATGATCAATAAAATTAAACATAGGAAAATACCTGAAATCTCACTGGAAATAAACCCCCACAAAATACAGAGGACGTTATTATAATAAATGGTAAGAAATCATTTCAAAAGGTTAAATGGAGAGAAAAAATCCATTTGGTAACTGCCACTGAAGTAGCACAGGGTCTTCATGGGTTAATGAACTGTTGTTGTATCCAGTGTTTATCCTATGAGACAATAATATACAAATGTTCATTAGTTCCAGCCAAACTCTACTGCTGTCGACCAGGCTTTCTGAATGCTGTCTGATGACTTCTACACTCATATTTAATGTGAAGCCTGTTCATTTCATACAGTCGGTGTTTCCTGTGCAGCTGTGGCTGTTGGAGGCCAACCGCTCCAAAGACTCAGTGAAGAGCAGTCTGGTCTGACTGGACCGCCACACGACCAGGGTGCCATTTGTTTTGGGGGGGGGACTGGGGATCAACCCCCCCTTTACATCCCTACTTCCGCTGAATGAATTTCATCCTCGGGGGAGACAACTCCATCAATGATTAAAAACCAATTGATTAGCCATTTTTGAAATCTCTCCTAGCCATAAATTATGCAAAAAAAATTAAATGCACATTATTGCTTTCTCAACACTATTAGCTAGAAGATGAAGATAGATACTCTTTGGATGGAAATCAGCAACCACCCCAAAACCATCCTCATGGCTTAGCGACCTCATGTTTTTTTTTTGTAATTTAGAGAAGATTAAATAGAATTTGAGAGGTCACCCATCAAAATTTCAAGAAGTATGAGGCTTGATGAATACTTAAAAAAACTTAAGACATTCTAAACTACAAAAAATGCTTTTAGTGCAGTTTTCCCACACACACATTTTTTTTTTCTTTCTTTTTCCTGTTTGGTGTACTATATATACTTGTGTACTCTCTAATAATATTAATAACATTGCATGTCCATATCTTGCGTGTAGGATGTAATTGTGAATAAGCAGATTAGTCTACTACTTGGCAATTTTTTTGTCTTTTCTTTTCTTTTCTTTTCTTTTCTTTTCTTTTCTTTTCTTTTCTTCTGTTCTTTCTTTTTAAAATTTTATTTTATTCTCTGTTTTTTAATTTTTTTTATTTGACCTTTTTTGTTCTCTGAGTACTTTGCTGTTTTTATTACTAAGTATGTCATGTAGGACCAGGGGTGGGAGGGTGAGGGGATGGGAAGAATAAGACGTGCTTAATGCCTCTGAAACTGAATATTCAAATGTTCAAAGTGACTTAAATCTGCACCAAAGAATGATGAATAAATATGTAGAAAAAAAATTGAAATAACAGGCAGGTTGTGACTGAGTTTTCTTTCACCTGTATCCTACATTACTGGCACTAACAGCTGAACTGAACTGTTGGCAGTGTCGGAATTCACAAACGTCCCCATGCACATAAATACATTGTATACCTTACCTATCTCTCTCTGTATATATCAGTCTCTCTCTCTCTCTCTCAAATGTCAATCAGTACACGAGGTATGCACAGCAGGCCGGATGGACATATGTCTGCAGGCACCATTGTACGTGTTCAGCACATGAAGTCCGACATCAGAGCAAACTGTTTACTTAGTCTAATTAGCTGAATTATTTTGACATGATTTGAAATCTCAATTGATGAGGTTTTATTTTCCGTTTTACAGTCTGATTGAGTTTCCTGTTCGCCATAAATCCTCTACCATGTTCACATGATCGGCCCTTATCCTCAAACTGAATGAGGCCATCTCCCACATCACAGATGTAGCTGTTGCAGAAAATTTAATGTTTCATGTATTTTTAGTTTGCATTAAAGATGAATGTTCAACTGTTGGACATGTAATAGGGCCTACTGTTAACTGAAAAAAGAATTATTCCTGTTGATTGCTTGTTTTTTCATGATTAAAAAAAAAAAACCAAAACATCCCCCTCTCTGTTTTTTTTTTTTTTTTTTTTTTGAAAAATCACACCCTGCACGCAACTGTCCTGAAAGACACAAACAGAGACATGGACTCGTCATCTGTCCCTTCTCCATCTCTATGTCAGACACGGTGAATGTGCTGGTAAGATATTTAACTTTCAATTACCAGTAATGATGAACCACACAATTGCATACATGAATGGCTAAAATTCACACAAGTAAGCTTTTGAATCCTTCCTCGGAAAACTGTAAACGTGCGCACATGGATGCACGTAAAACACACACACAAACACACACATTAAGCAACCGAGCAGCGTGCAGCCCTCCAGTGTGCCGTACTGTCATTTCCATAAATACTCTTAAAAGGTGCAGCCAAAACCATGGAAGGGTGCGATTGCCTCTCGGCTAGAAACGCACAAAAAAAAAAGCTCTTTTCTCTTTCAAGAGACTGTAGGAGAGGATGACCCACTTAATCGAACAATTTGGAGCGCCTGCGTAATGTGTGTGTCTGAGTGTGTGTGTGTGTGTGTCTGTGTGTGTGTGTGCAAAAAGGTCTCCCAGTGCCCGGAGACAAACAATAAACAAAACCAACGAGCTTATGTATTGCATAGACATGGCATGATGACTGTCTTGCAAGACTTACATATGTGTGTGTGTGTGTGTGTGTGTGTGTGCAGAGAGGACAACTGTTCCTTCCCTATATTATTATGAGTCATAATTATTTTTATCTACCGTACAGGTAATGACAAATGGTTGGAAGACAGTGCAAGGCACCACTACAGGATTTATTTATTTTTTTTATTTTTCTGTGCAGCATCTGTGTGTTTTGTCATGTTTGTGTGTTGCTGTCATTCTCAAAGCTGCAGCAGTAATGAAGCCTTCCATCTGCCGTTTGGAGCCGGGTAAAGCAGGGTCAGGCTGGGAGTGGGGGTGGTGTGGACTGTGGGCAGGGGGTCAATCTGGGTTTAGCCTTTAACTGCTCTTCATGCCAATAAAATAAATAAATAAATAAATTTATATATGAATTGCTTATGTTTCTTTCTTGAATTACTTAGCTGACTAAAGTAATTGTCTGTTTTCATTAGTGGCTGATAATAAAGTACTTCTTTAACCTAAGACCTCCTCCTTTATGACCTATGGCACTGAGAAAAAAAAATCTTAAAAGCACACTCAACAGTTTCCTCAAACTTAAAAACTGACACTGATGAAACACTGATTTCATACACCGGTTGCACATTTTAAAACAATGCACAAATTGCACTCAATTTTAAATGTAAATGTAATAACACTAAAACATAGTCAGTGTTTGTTTATTTATTTTGAATATAACATTGAAACCAAAGAACTAAAAGATTTATGTAAAAAGAAAGGAAAACATTCAAAAAGGAGAGGAATGAAGTTTAACCTATAATAACCAGACGCATTTGGTCTTAAAGGTTAAGTAACACACACATCGCACTTGGTCCTAAAGGTAAATGAAACTGCAGACGTGCTCAAAGTATTAAAACTAAAAACTTAAATATTTTACAGTAGGTACTTAAGTGTAAAAACCGTTGGAAATCGCATTGGATTTTACAAGAAAAAATACTCAAATGCTACAACTGATACTAAACATAGAATATACAAACATTAAAGCATGTATAACATAAATGTTGCATCCAGTCTTAAAGGTAAAACTATGCAAGTATCTACAAAATTCCTCTTAAAACATTTGTCTTAAAACACACATACGTTGCGACAACAATGCAACGTCGCATTAAAGGTGAAAACACATGAACATTGCATCCAGTTTTAAAGGTACAGTGTGTAGGATTTTTATAGTGTTCTTTCCAATAATCAGTCTAAGTACTGATTATAAGTGAAAAATAGCGCTCAATCAGTCCAGAAAAAAACAACAATTTACTAGTCTGATATAAGACTATTTCAGACTATTATACAGTGTTTTAAAGTTGTGTAAATTATCTTTGTGAGATAAACAAAGATTTATGCAACTGTTAATCCACATGTCGACCTTTATCTAATATAAGACTGGTACATCCTGTGTATATACATGCTCTTATTTCATATATTGGCTGATATATTGGATATCTGCTTTTTTTAGCCCTAATATTGGTATCGGTCGGGCTCTAGTTTAAATATACATGGGTACTACTTGCTGGGTGCTGCCACTATAACCGCCACTTTTTCCCTTACATGAGCCTACAGAGGACAAAATTCGAAGTAGCCGCCTGCAGAACGGGGCGGGTTTAATCTTAATCTTAATTGCCAATAATTCTGTGATGGGCCCACAGAAGTGATACCAATGTAAGTTAGTCACAGGCATCAGCTGTGGACCAAGCACAGATCCCCTGATTCAAATATAATTGCTTCGGGGTCACTCATCCTACAGGGGTTGGACAAAATAATGGAAACACCTTCACCTCAAGATGATAATGCCCCAAACCATACAGCTAGAATTGTTAAAGAATGGCATGAGGAACATTCTAATGAAGTTGAGCATCTCGTATGGCCCGCACAGTCCCCAGACCTCAATATTATTGAGCATTTATGGTCAGTTTTAGAGATTCAAGTAAGACGTCGATTTCCACTGCCATCGTCTCTAAAAGAGTTGGAGGGTATTCTAACTGAAGAATGGCTTAAAATTCCTTTGGAAACAATTCACAAGTTGTATGAATCAATACCTCGGAGAATTGAGGCTGTAATTGCCGCAAAAGGCGGACCTACACCATATTAAATTATATTTTGTTGAATTTTTAAGGTGTTTCCATTATTTTGTCCAACCCCTGGACATGGTCCATGCATGGTCACATTTGAATCAGGGGATCCGCGTGGGGACCACGGTTGATGCCTGTGACTGACTTATTGGTATAATTTCTGTGGGTCCATCATGGAATTTTCGGCGATACCACCACAGATTTTGAGGTAGGGGTCCGTGCTCATTACACGTCATCAGGGGCGCTGCTACCAGTTATGGGCCCCATGAAAGCATAATCGTTGTGGACCCAACACAAATTGACTATCTTCTCAATCTGTCCGACCGGGAGGCGGGGGGGTGGTATGTATGTGGGGGTGCGGTCCATAAACAACGTCACTTATAATACCTTGGAAACGAAAATGACAATTAACATGCTTTCACTGTTCGTCTCCTGACTCCTACACCTCTCTTATACAGCAGATCTTACACAAAATTTTCACCACTTCTATATCCACTGGGCCCCCTCCACTGCTCTATGGGCCCCCATGAATTTGTCATGTTTACCCCCCCATATCAGCGCCTCCAGAACATCATTACATGGAATTCTGAGACCAGGTTGATGGAAGTGATGACAGAGAAGATGAGGTACTTGCCATTTTAGCGGGTTGTGGAAACGAAGTATTCGAAAATCGCAAAAGATACAGCCAAGGCTTTTTGTCCCAAAGTGCCAGCCTTTAGGTAAGCGCAACACCGGAACAGAGAAATTGTGCTGTCTTTGCATTGATTCAGGTATTTGCTGCCACCTAGGATAGAGGAGTTACACACTGTACCTTTAAAGAAAAAAAATATCTTGAATGTAAACTATCCCAATATCCCACTTGGTATTGAAAGTAAAATGCACAATGGTTGCATTTGGTCTTAAAAAAGTAAAAGCATGTGATAGGTGCTAAAAGAAAAAAGACACAATGCTGCAACTGGTAATAAACATAAAATTTGCAAATGTTATTAAAAACATGCAATAGTTGCACTCTGTCTTAAAATTAAAAACACATAAATATTGCATCCTCTCTTAAAGGTAAAACTATGCAAATGTTGCACTTACATGTAAAAATATGCAAACTTATTCAGTCTTAAAAGATAGAAAACACAAGTTGCATTTGCTCTTACAGGTAAAAACAATGCAACAACAACAATGCAAAGCTGCATATGACCTTAAAGATAAAAATACACAAATATCAAATCAAGTCTTCAAGGTCAAATTATGCAAATGTCGCACTTAAATGTCTTAAATGTAAAAATACACAAATTTACTCTATCTTAACAGATTAAAACACACATACATTACATCTACTCTTGGAAGTAAAAACAATCCAGTTGCAACAATGCAATGTCACATATGGCCTTAAATGTCAAACACATTAATGTTGCATCCAGAACTTATATTTAGTAGTATATATCCTATATCCTGATTTGATTGGTTTTCCCCTGTAAGTCACTTTGGAAAAAAGCATCTGCCAAATGCATAAATGTAAATGTAAATGTATATAAGTATTCCAATGTCACACCTGGTTTTAGAGTGAAAACACACAATGGTCACACCCCTTAATGGTAAAAACATGTTAAAGTTGCACGAGGTCTTACCAGGAAAAAAGATGCAAATGCTTCAACCAGTTTTAAATATAAAATCTGCAAATGTCACACACGGTCTTAAAAGTAAAAATGCATTAACACTACATATGGTCCTTTAGATAAAAATACACAAACCCTCCACCTGCCCTTATGTGAAAAAAAATATGCCAACGTCACCTGGTTTTGAAGTTAAAAATATGCAGTTGATGCACTTGGTCTCAAAAGTAAAAACACAAACACCCCATATGGTCTTAACCCATAAAGACCCAAACAGCTAGAAGCATCCAAAAGCATCTACTGATCTAAAAGGGTTTATACTGGTTGATCCACTAATCCTATCAATACATGTAAATAATTGGTTTAAAATACAGTTTGTCATCTTTTCACGGTCATCAGATATGACCCATTTGGATATTCAGAGGCTCTGTAGTTACCGTGGAAACACCATCATCGTCTACAACATTGATTCACCTGTAAAACCCATGGAGTTGGATCAATGACAGTGGATGGTAGGGGTGTAAAGGTACAGAAAAATTTCAGCTTGGTACGTTTTTGGTAAAGGGGTCTTCAGTTTGATACATTTTTGATATGTTTTCGGTACAGTGAAGGAGCCCAATATCATAAAAAAACAACCTTAACTGAAGTAAAAATGCTGCATATTCTGAACAGTGAAGTGTCACTCTGCAGCTGAAGTTTCTGTACTACTGTGTAGGTCTTCTGGTTAAAGGCTGTTTAAATGCTGCTGGTATCTGTAGTTGGGCTGCAGTTTTTCTCTTGGTAACAGTAATATTAACAGTTGGGTGGTGTCATTTTAAATGTGTTATGAAATTTGACGTATTACCGGAAATATAACGATCTTCACGAAACAATGCCGGCGCACCGCTCTTGTTTTGTCGACTTGTCTCTCTCCATTGACATAACTGACGGGGAATCCAAAATGCTCCCAAATCAGAGACCTTCGAGAAGATGGAGGGTCTTCCAACTTTGGCTTTGTACCTGTGATGCTGGTTCATGTTCAGCATGTGCAGGGTGTGTGTACTGCTTAGACATCCGTTTAGGATATCAAATATTCCACATGGGTTCTGCTTGTGGCCACCCTGCTCATACTGTGTGCATTCCGCTTCAAGGTTCATGTGGAAACTTAAGTCGAGTGTTTGTGTTCTTCACATAGGCTACATGTATTTGTTCGGTACACCTCTGTATTGTCTTGAAGACCCCTACAAACGAGTGCACTGTTACACTCCTAGGCACTTGGTTTATGTCCAGTTAATGATATATTTTGTTGAAAAAGTCACTTTTACTTCGATTTTCTCTGTTTCTGAAAAATAACATTCAACTTTAATCTGAGCTTTAATGAACATCAACATGATCAGTAAATTAAATATGGGAAAATACATGATTTTCACTGAAAAAAGACAAAATTCAAAGGATAACACTAAAATAAGTGGTGATAAACCACCTGAGAAAGGTTAAATAGAGAGAAAAATTAATTTGGAAACTGACACAAAAGTAACACTTGGTCTTTATGGGTTAAAGGAAAAAAGCACCAAAATGTTACATTCAGTTTTAATGCATTAAAGACAAGGCGTCATGTTGAGGCCATGACTGGGTTGGACCACCCCTCCCTCTCTGTTACATTCTCCCTCATTCTCTTGTTCTTTCTCTTCACTCACACTCCTCTGCTCTTTCTTGCAGCCATTCAGATCCACTTTCATTCCCTTTTATAAAGCCATGAAACATCAGGCAGCGGCATAAATCTAACATGTGACTGCTGTAATGACCAGGAGCTGCAGCATCCTGACTGAGAAATGGACGGCAACAGGGGCCCGCAAAACACACACATGCTCAGATGCAGGGTCAAGGCTACTTCGGAATCAGTGCCTACATAGCTACAACACAATGTACTGTAATGCAACTGAACCAAAGCTGGCTAGTGTGTGACATGCTACTCATGCACACAGAACAAGACATGCCATCCAGGGGCAAATCTCACGGCTCAGATAGCTCTGTATACACAAGCAGAGACACACAGGCTGAATAGGACACTAATGGGATTCAATTTTCTTGGTTCTCCAGAGTCCTGATACAAGCAGCACAGCCTAACACAAATATCACTCACAGCACACAAACACAGAGAACCATTCACACCAGTGAGGACAATGAATGCAGGCACTTTAACCAGTTTGTCTTCCTACACTGGGTACAGTTTCAGACAAATCCAGGCTCAGTGATTGGTGTGTCCCTAGTGAAACCTTGTTTCTAAAGTTACAGGAAGTGAGAAAAACTGATAAATTAGAACTTCCTTCAGTCACTGACATTCTTTATTAATGCATGTTTACAACTGATCTCTCTGATATAACTGCAACCATACAATGGAAAAGTGAAACTGGGGGTGGGAGTAAATACATTTTACTTCTTCTCATTCCCTTTCGGCTAGTAGGGGTGTATATTACTAGTTGATTATTATATATATATATATATATATATATATATATATATATATATGTGTGTATATATATATATATATATATATATATATATATATATATATATATATATATATATATACACACATATATATATATATATATGTGTGTGTGTGTATGTGTACACATAATGGTGTGCATATAATATGTGGATGTGATATTATTTCTGTCTTATTGTGAAATTTAAATAACACTTTACATAGAGTGCACAAGCTCGAAATCAACCAGTCAAACAATAAAGACAGAAGTGCCTACTGAATTAACCCTTTCATGCATGAATTATGAGAACCTTAGTCAATATTTTTTTTCTTGAGTGATATCATTCCTCTTTAGGCATGAAAAAAACAATGCAATTAAAAAAAATTTATGAAGCTATTTTTCATGGAGTTAAAAAAATGTCCACTCAGCTAGAAATTTCTTTTAACTCCATGAAAATGTAAATAATTAGTGTCAAATACAGTTTTTCATCTTTTCATGGTCATCAGATATGACCCATTTGGATGTTCAGAGGCTCCATAGTTACCGTGGAAACACCATCATCTTCTACAACATTGATTCACCAGTAAAACCCATGGAGTTGGATCAGTGATAGTGGATGGACACACTTGATTAATGATAAATTTGCTGAAAAAGTCACTTTTTTCTGTTTTCACTGTTTCTGATTCAATAACCTATGAATTTACTCTGAGTTTTAATAAACATCAACATGATCAACAGACTAAATATAAATAAATACCTACTGTACAATGAAAAAACGCTAAATACAGAGGATAATATAATAATAAATGGTGATAAATACTTAAGAAAGGTTAAATAGAGAGAAAAAAATCATTTGGGAACTGCCATTAAAAAAAACAAAACCAAAAAAAAAAAAAAAAAAAAAACCTTGGGTCTGTATGGGTTAAATATTAGTAACATTTTATTTCCTAGCCTTTATATTCACTCATGCAGATATTATTCAGGTACTGTTACAGAAGTTCAGGTTAAATTACATGGTAGAATAGCTGTCCACTGCAGTGACCACTATGCATGAAAGGGTTAAACCTTGATTCTTTAGTTAATAATTGATTCCTTGATTCCTCAATGAATAATAATTCTATCCATCTGAATTCTTATCTCACTAAACTATTACATTTCATTCTGGGGACAAGTCACTTAATTTCTGGTGATAACACAGGTTTCTTGACTGACATTCATTAGAAATCATAACCAAAATGCAAATAACCAAACATAAGCATAAGCAACTGTATATACACAGCCTGGTCAAAAATAAAAAGTCTGACTGGATTTAACTGCACAAATAAATAAGTCTTCTATTAGATAATTTCTGAAGTGATCAATATGTCTCAGTTCTAACAAGTTCTTTAACTGATGCAGTAGCTTCTCATTTCTAAAACAACAATCAGTTTGATAGATAACATACAGATTAGACTGTGTTTCAAAAAGGTCATGTGGTCTGATGAGTCCACAGTCCGTGTGTTTACATGACAACTTTTATTCCTGGTTTAATCTGAATAAACGTTAGATCCTATTTCAGATGACCATGTAAACACCTTATTCCAGTTGAAAAAGAATAGTTCAGAATAAATTTAAATCCGAATAAAGTCACTGGTTTAATCCCCTTTTAAATACCGAACAAAATTATTCCTCGGACATGTAAACCCTTTATTCCGTTTGGACTTTATTCCTTCCATTCTGCGCATGCTCGTTGTCTTGTCCTGTTGCGATGACGCACACATTCTGCGCTGGTGGAAGAATATGCATTGCAGTATAATCTTACCAAACCGTTCCAGTGGGCTATTCTGATGGGATCTACCAGCCTGGAAAACCCTGAAGGAATAGTTCACCACTTGTTTTTTTATTAATTCATTTGTCATGCGCTAATGAGTTCGATAATTGGGCAAAACAGTTTGCACTGCAGTGCACCGACTGCCTTGTTCTCACAGCCTTTCCGTTAGCTTAGCATAATCGCTTCATTCCCATGATCAGACGTAGCCAGGCTTTCAAGGGTGATCCGTAGTATTTTATGACTGATTTTGTGAAATTCAATTCTCCCTAATAATTACTTTAGTCCACTGGGGTCAATATGATCACAAATTGAGGCTCAAATCATGGCCATGTGACTTACTGCAGTAATAAACTCTTGGGAAATAAAAACTAATGCAAAGCTAAAACGGTAAAGCAAAGCTAATTTAGCGCATGCATCCCTTCCAACAAAAAGATTTTCCAACTTTCGTCAACACAACAGTCCCAAGATTGTATGAGTGCAGTAAGATGCAGATCTAAAGAAATAATTAGGGAGACTCGGATTTCACAAAATCGCTTACAAATGACAACAAATCACCTTAAAAAAACTGGCTACGTGTGACCATTGAAATGCAGTGACTATGCTAAACTAAGCTAACAGCCGATGTTGATGAGTTTATCCAGTGCTTTGCCACACACTGCAGCTCTATTCTTGACCAGGTGGCTCCCGTGAAAACTAATGTCACTCGTAAGTGGTCTTGTCCCTGGATAAATGAAAACATCTTAAACCTAAGGAGAACTTGTCGCAAAACTGAGCGTCTTTGGAAATCAACCCAGTTGGAAGTACACAGGTTACATCTTAAAGATCTCATAACCTCATTAAATAAAATGATTAAGGAGGCAAGATCCAGCTACTTCCACAAACTTATAGCCACAAACAAGAAAAACCCCAAAGTAATCTTTGACACAATCCAGTCCATTGTGTCCCCTGCTGTCCCTGCTGCCCCTGTGCTCTGTAAAGCTGACAGCAATGACTTCCTAAACTTCTTCACAGACAAGATCAGGGATATTAAACACAATATCCACCACCCTCTGGCCGTCTGACCCTATCTGATCCCCCTCTGCAAACCTGGTCCTCTTTCGACCCTGTGACACTGGAGGACATCTCAGCACTTTTATCCAAAACGAAACCCTCCTCCAACTCTGCAGACATCCTCCCCCATAAGCTCCTTGTCGGTGTCTTTGACACTATTGGACCATGGGTCACAAAGTTTTTTAACCTGTCGCTCTCAACTGGTTTGTTTCCCAGCTCCTTCAAACAGGCCATCATAGAACCTAAACTAAAGAAAACCACACTGGACCCCACAGACTTCAAAAGCTACAGGCCCATTTCAAAGCTCCCCCTATTGGCCAAAATCCTTGAGAAAGCAGTGTCTAAACAACTTACAGCTTTTCTGGAGACACACCAGATCTATGACACTTTTCAGTCTGGGTTTAGACAACGCCACTCAACAGAAACCGCACTATTAAAAGTGTCTAGTGATATCCTGATGGCGGCTGACTCCGGGAAATCCACGGTCTTGGTCCTGCTAGATCTCTCCTCGGCCTTTGACACAGTGGACCACACCATAATGATTGAGAGACTGAGGGACCTGGTAGGGATGTCAGGTCCTGTGCTAGACTGGTTCTCCTCTTACCTGACCGGCAGAAGCTTCACTGTGTCAATAAACAACTTCCAATCTGACTCAGCGGATCTACTGTGTGGTGTGCCCCAAGGCTCTGTCCTGGGACCAGTCCTATTCTTACTCTATGTCCTCCCACTTGGCCACATTATCCAACACTATAGTGATGTCTCCTATCATCTATTCGCGGATGACATCCAGATATACTGCTCCTTTAACTCCTCTGAGCCCCACAAACTGAGTTCCTTAATCAACTGCTTGTCAGAGCTGAAGCAGTGGCTAAATGATAACAGCCTCCAGCTGAACTCCAGCAAAACTGAGACCCTCATCATTGCCCCGGATAGTGCAATCCCAGGGATCAAACATCACCTTGGAGACCTGAGTTCCTCGGTAAAGACAAAACTGAGGAATCTGGGTGTCATCTTTGACCAGGACATGTCTTTAGAATTCTACTCCAAACACCTAGTCAAAAACTGTTTCTTTCACCTACGCAACATCTCCAAACTCAGATCTATGGTGTCCACAAATGAGCTCGAGATGATCGTTCACGCTTTTGTATCTTCTCGCTTAGACTACTGCAACAGCTTGTTTACATGCTTAAACAAGAAGGAGCTGGCCCGTCTACAGTTTGTCCAGAACTCTGCTGCCAGGCTCCTGACCCGCACAAACAGGAGAACCCACATCACTCCCATCCTTAAATCTCTCCACTGGCTCCCTGTTCTATATCGTCTTCATTTCAAAATTCTTGTGCTAACTTTCCGGGCCCTACATGGCCAGGCCCCTGCATACATTGCTTCCCTGATCCAGCCCTACAGCTCGACTCGTAGCTTGAGGTCTTCAGGACAGCACCTGCTGATGGTTCCACGGACCTGTTTTAGCACACGCGGTGACAGGTCTTTTAAAGCTGTGGCACCACGCCTATGGAATGACCTGCCTCTACACCTACGGTCCATGGACTCTGTAGAGAGCTTTAAGAAACACCTCAAAACCCTCCTGTTCAAAAAGGCTTTTTAGTCTCCCACCTGACCCAGGACCACCACAGACTGATTACACTCTATGTATTCATCATAACGTACTCCATGTGTCACCCCCCCCCCCCCCCAGTCTCTCTATATCTCTATCGCTCTCTCTTTTCTCCTCCTTTACTCTCTCTCTCTCTCTTTAACCCCAACTGGTCAAGGCAGACAGCCATCCTTCAGGAGTCTGGGTCTGCTCGAGGTTTCTGCCCGTTAAAGGGAAGTTTTTCCTCGCCACTGTCACCAATCACAAGTGTTTGCTCCTGAAGGATTCTGTTGGGTCTCTGTAAACTTAATTTGATTCTGATTTGAATTGATAAAGCACTTTGTGACTCTGTCTGTGAAAAGTGCTCTATAAATAAAATTTACTTTACTTACTTTACTAACAGAAGGGCTGTGAGAACTGAATAAACGTTTCTCATGTAAACCTTTATTCGGGTTTAACATTTCCATGTAAACAGAAGAGAAAGTACTTTAGTTCCGAATTAATTTCTTCCGGTAAAATAAATCGGATTTAAAAAACGTCATGTAACCGTACCCATTGACCCTGGTCCAGAGTGATGGGAGCATCAGGGTCAGAGGAGAGGTGGATTAAGGGATTACCCATCATGCTTAGTGCCTATAGTACAAGTCTGTGGGGGCAGCTTTATGATCTGGGGTTGACTCAGATCCAGGTTCAGCAATGTTATTTTTCCCAAAAACATGGGAAATAAAAGTTGTAACATTCAGTAAGCTTAATATGCAAAGAATGGCCAGGATGTGAATGTAACAGAATTACCTGATGTGCCTATGTACCTATGGGCCTGAATAGTAATTATAACAATATTAATTAAACTAACAAATAGACTGGCAAACATTTCAGCCATTAAACACTAGTGATGTAGTTCTCAAGACCGATCCTGGTCTCAAGATCAATTTTTTGCGGTCTCGGTCTTGTCTTGGTCTCGACTCTCTTTGGTCTTGTTTTGGTCTCAAACATAGCGGTCTCGATGGTATTTGTACAAAAACCACATCATCACAGAATAGTATCATTATTTATTATGTGCCCTCTTCAAATGCAACCAGTCAGATGCATCTATCTTAAAAAGATGTTACATTGTTTACATTTTATTCACAGACAATGCCAGCCCTCCACAGTCCACTAGTGATGTAGAGACCAAGACCGGACTCGAGACCAATTCTTCGTGGTCTTGGTCTTGTCACTGACTCACTTATTTGGTCTCGGTCTTGATACCTTCCGGTCTCTGCAGTGTCTTGGTCTTGGTCTAGCCGGTCTTGACTACAACACTACTTAACACTGCTATAATCTTCATATGAGTGTACCTCCAACATACTCTGTGTGTGTGAATAAAAGTCCCCATTAACTCCAACAAACAATATCTTAGAACCAACCTGATGGACTGTCTTGAAATTTGGCAAAAATTTTCACTTGGATACCAGAATGAAGTGAGATTATTTTGGTGGCCAAAGGTTAAAAATCAAGGTCACTGTCACCTCTTCTCTATTCATTCACAATAACATAACATCTCAAGAACTTTTGAGTAATATTTGTCAGATTTGGCATGGACAGAGTAGATTCTGTTGACCAGATAGGGATCAAATTAAGTGATGGCATTTTATATCCAGAGGGTCAAAGGTCAACTTAATGGTAGCATTTAATATTCTAACATCCATTATTTATTGCTAGTGAAGACAGCAGGTTCTCATTTTATTCTTGTGCTTCACATCAACTTCTGGGGATCTTCCTTTTTTCCTTTTCTTTTTATCATTTTTCTGTGAAGGTTACACAGCTCTATAGTTGCTATTTATTAGGTTTCCCCTTCTTCAAGTCTTATTATATGCTGATTCTAACTGTGAGAGCCGCATGAACAGATGAGGATGAAGGACGGCAGACGTATCTAATTAAACTTTTGATTCTTGTTTCTCAAAGATCCACTTGACTTGTACAATGGTAAGTAGGATTTGGTGAAAAAGTCATATTGTGATTATTGAGGGTAAAACTGACTGTGATTTCAGTCCACTTCCTGGTTTGTCAAGGAAAATGAACAGATTGCTCATTTGGAAATGTCAAACTTAAATTGTAATCTTTTGCTATTATACAGCTGCACAAACTGATTTGTACTCATAATTGTGATTTGATTAATTGCGCAGCAGTACTACTAACATAACACCCTATGATTGTGTTAATGTGTTAATTAACTTAAAACACTTGGTTTAAAGTAATGGAGAGTAATGTAGAAGCTGCCCCTCAAGACTCTTTGCAAAGACGCCATCACTGCATCCTTGGCTTAGCACCCCCAAGGTGAATGTAATTTGGTAAAAGAAAATACAAACAAGCTAGACAAAGTATATCCCCTTAGTTAAGTACTGAAAATCAGCACTGGCAACAATGACTTCAAATGCAACACAACTTTCCTTCCCTTTTTAACCCATAAAGACCCAGCGCTACTTATGTGGCAGTTCCAAAATAGTTTTTTTTTCTCTATATTTAACTTTCTTAAGTGATTTATCACCATTTATTATAATATTATCCAAAGCATTTTTCTTTCTTTCTTTCTTTTTATTTTTTATTTTGCAAAAATCCTATATTTAATTCACTGATCATGTAGATATTCATAAAAGTTCAGCCCATAAAGAGTGTTACTTTTGTGGCAGTTCCAGAACATTTTTTTCTTCTATATTTAAGATTTCTTAAGTGATTTATCACAATTTATTATGACATAATCCTCTGTATTTTGCATTTTTTCAGTGAACATCAGTTATTTTCCTATATTTAATTTATTGATCATGTAGATGTTCATTAAAGCTTTGATTAAAGTTGAGGGTTATTGTATTAGAAACAGAGAAAACTGAAGAAAAAATAACTTTTTATGCATATTTTTAAGATTTCTTAAGTGATTTATCACAATTTATTATGACATAATCCTCTGTATTTTGCATTTTTTCAGTGAACATCAGTTATTTTCCTATATTTAATTTATTGATCATGTAGATGTTCATTAAAGCTTTGATTAAAGTTGAGGGTTATTGTATTACAAACAGAGAAAACTGAAGAAAAAATAACTTTTTCTGCAAAATCTCTTATTAACTGAACATAAACCCAGTGTTTCCACTGTCATTTATGAAACACCATGGGTTTTACTGGTGAATCAATGCTGTAGAAGATGACAGTGTTTCCACAGTAACTACGGAGCCTCTGAACGTCCAAATGGGTCATATCTGATGACCATGAAAAGATGACAAACTGCATTTTACACCAATTTTTTACATGTATTGATAGGATTAGTGGATCAACAGGTATTAAATATTTACATCAGTAAATCGCCCATGGTTGTTTGGGTCTTTATGGGTTAATATTGAACCAAAGCCTGACTGGTATTCACCAAACTTTTCGAAACTGCAACTTTAAAGGAAAACCAACAGTCAGACAGAAGTTGTTCATTCAGACACTGAACTATCTAATTTCACCGGCCATTGTACACACGATGGGTGTGTAAATTACGAATGCGGTATGTCAGAGGTCACTGAGGTTAATGTTATTACAGAAACTCCTACTTACTGACATCGTGAGGAGGAAACAGGAGTGGGTGGATTTGTGTAAATCTGACATGGGACACTGCATTTATTTCATTAAAGCATGGCCCTAATCTGTCTCCAATGGACGTCAAATATGTTTTATTTTAATGAACCC
This sequence comes from Sphaeramia orbicularis, assembly GCF_902148855.1. NCBI lineage: Eukaryota > Metazoa > Chordata > Actinopteri > Kurtiformes > Apogonidae > Sphaeramia > Sphaeramia orbicularis. The sequence goes on along the minus strand of NC_043979.1, from coordinate 14,754,905 downwards.
AAAAGAGACTCACTTGGAACTCCAAGACTGCAGCTTCATAGATTTAAAAAAAAAAAAAAAAGAAAAAATCTAAACTTTGGACTGTTTTGTCTCAAGGTCTGAAAACGACAAGTCTAAGTTAATTTGTTTCTACATTTCCCAAACTTAGGGTCTGGTATGGCAATAATTTAGTGCCAAAATTTGCACACATAGAAACCATAATCAGCATGCATTAATCCCACTCTCTGCATGCTTGCTACCACAGTCTACACGCTTGCCGTCACTCTCTGCGTGCTCGCTATCCTTCTTTGCATGCTTGCTGTCATTCTCTGTACTTTCTAAACACTCCTGCTGAATTTTGTCACTCTGGGGGTGGGCATTGAATAGAACCCCTCTCCCTCTGATTGGTCAATTTAGAAACCAACTGTGTTCAGGTCAGAACCAATCCGAAGCAAACCAGGGTGGGTCATCCAGAGCCATGCTGTGTATTGTAAACATAGCCACTGCTTCTAGTCTGACAAAGGTTTTGTATTTGTGTCTGCTCCTCAACGTACCTCTTTTCTCTCTACCATCTGGTCTGCATAAAATTGAAATGGCCATCTTCAGGGCAAGGCAAGGTGTGTTTACCTCAGTGTGCAAGGCTGTCGCGGGATAGCACCAGATGACCAGCCCTGGTTTGCTTCAGATTGGTTCTGACCTGGAGACAGTAGGTTTCTAAACTGACCAATCAGAGGGAATCAGAATCAGGCAAATTACATCAGAGATACACTGCAGAACAAAATGGTGACGCAGGGTCAGCAATAAAAACACATATAGTTAAAAAAAAAAAATCAGAAACATCTGAGATAAAATAAGTTACAAAATACTGGTGAGGCAGTGCAGTGAGGGAAAAAAATAAATAGAAAATGAGAGAATAAATAGGTAGTTATTGCACAAAGAGAGGGAGAGGGGTTCTGTTCAATGCCCGCCCCCCGAGTGACATAGTTCAGCAACCATGAAATCTTAGAAAGCACAGAGAATGACAACGAGCATGCAAAAAAGGATAGCGAACATGCATAGTGACGGCGATCGTGTAGACGGCAGCATTGAGTGCGCAGAGAGTGGGATTTATGTACGCTGATTATGGTTTCTATGCACGTAAATTTTGGCACTAAATTATCGCCTTGGCCCAAAAAAACATCAAGGATCCATTTGGCAGATTATATACATGACAATGCTACGTTACGTGAGTCTGTCTTCGTGACTGACAGAAAATTGTGTTCTTTCTGGCCATACCAGAGTCTTTCAAAATACAGGGGAGAGATTTCAGTGTGTTTTACTTGGGGAAGTGCTCAGTAATGAAAATTTAAGAGTGAATATTCAGAACAGACTCTCCAAATGTTGTTAGCTGTAATAGCCACAACTACTGCTGTTATCTTTTTAGCTGTTTTAGCTGAATGTTGCCTGATAACTTTACTTTACTTAGTGTTTCACCCGGACTGCTGACATTATAGCTCCCTAGTGCAGCTTTTTACTGAATCAGAATATCTTGACTCTTGATAGCTTTTTTCCAGCCATATTCAACCATGTAACAATGTGATTCTGGTGATGAGCGAAACTCAGATGGAGGGCAAGTAAACAGCAGAATGGATCAGATATGGGGAAGTGTGGATTTGGCAAATTTAGATTGAATATTAGACAGAGATGTGTAAAATATGTTAGATGTGGCCCTTATGATATGAAGAAAAGCTTTTTTTCAACTGAACAGAAAGTTTTTCTGCTAACGAGGCAGTAGAGGACACTTCTGCTACTACTAGTACTACTAGTATTGCTCAAGAAGACAAATGACAGCTATGGATTAAATCAACACCACAGTGCCTTGATGTTACTGTTACAGTTGTTCGTTTAACATGACTGGGTTAATGAGTCTCAGAGGACTGGTGACATGTCACTAAAAATGTGGATCAATGTGGCTAAGTTATGGAAATGTTTACTGTATATGGATCAAAAACCCTGGACATGATCATTCATGTACAAACACTGTTTAAACAATTCATTTGTATTCATTCATTTGAGGTCTGTTCATACCTGAGGCTGGTGCTGCTACACTTTGAAGTCATGTTCTCTTAATGAAAATTCACAGAAAATGAAGCAGAGCCTCCGTCATGAAGTAGATCAATGCTCTGTAATGCAAAGTGTTAGATGAGCAAGGACAGTTTTGCAGTTTCTACAGGCTTTTCCTTTAGTAAACAAAATAGAACACCATTTATCCAAGAGTCTGCTGAACTGGACAATCAGGTCATAAATGTCACAACCAAAGACCATTCCACTTTTAATACCAAAAAAGCAATATAATAACATACTGAAATGACAACTACCGCTACAATGAATATGATTATCACTAGTAAAATTCAGATTAACAGACTGTCAAATTTATTTAGAATAATCATCTACTGATAGCGATCAATTTAGACAGGCTGATCACTAAAATCAGTTACCTGATTTAACTATTAATGCCATTGCTTACAGCTGTTTTTTTAAGATTTACTTTCCTACACACACAGTTGAAGTACACAAAATCCAGTAGAAACAAAGGCTTCCAAGCCATTTTCCGGTGTTTGAATTTCTTATACTTTCCCTTAATTAACAGCCACTTATGTTAACTTACTTCCTAAAGGCTCCCTGTAGTTTATTGGATTTATTGACCAGAGTGACACCAAATGACTCAAACCACAGGCATTTTCAGTGTTTTTTTAAGGAGAAAATCACTCCCTGCCCTCCACCTGGGGGTCATGCTGTGACATGACATCACGTGCAAACAACCTCTTAGATACTCTTTCTAGTATCACCTTCACAGAGATTCCAAGAGAGCCAAAGTGGAACTAAATGTGATGTAAAATCGTACACATCGGATTACATATGTGAGTTAATGTATCATGTAACACCAAGTTAAGCTAGCAAGAAATCTCAGAAAATGATGGCGCTAATTTGATAAATCATGTAAACAACTTACTTACTGCTATTATTTTTCCAAAAATTCTAATTTACAGTTTTAAATTCTCCTCCTCCGTTGATGCATTACTCATCACTGAGTTAAAGGTGGGGTAGGAGATGATTTCCTGGAGCATTTTTTACTATATTGCTTAAAATCCCCTTCACACCCCTGATTACAACCAATAAAGTAAATGCTCTACCACAAAAATAAAATCGAAATGATTGAATGGTGATATGTCTATCAAACTCAACTGCCATTTGTCCCTCCCCCCCTGTGTGCGTACCCCTCTTCGTGCATGAAACGTATGTTCTCAGAGGCTTGGAGCACTTGCACAGGAAATGAAGTCAGAGCTAGAGCTTGGCTATATTAGCCATATTACGATGTAAACTTCACCGGCAAACTGTTTTGGCACCAACATAAATCATTAGGGAATATAACGTTAGCCAGATGGGTATGAACTGGGGCTGTTCTGTAAGAGCAGAGGTGTTAGAGGAGACTGAATGAGGTATGCATGGATCCACGAGTTGGAGCCGGGGTGAATTGATGCCATGCAGCACTTGTGAACCCTCGGGAACAAGCAGTGCGCGTGCCAGGACTCTGGAGGCGTGGCTTCAGAAGAAGTCTGAAGAAAGGGGTTTGGACTTTTGAACTGTGTATTTTCAAAATGTAGCGTGCTTGAAACATTTTTCCAAGATCTCCTACCCCACTTTTAAGATGAAGATAACATCGCAATAATTTATGCTGCAATGCTATGATGACCAGCTGCAGTGAGGGAGGAGTATACCTGTAGTGGTAACATAACGTGCTGGAGGCCAAACTGAACCAAGTCAAGTCGAGGCGAGATGAGCTGATACTGTCAGTAGAAATGCAGCATAACTTAACTTGCCAGCGTTAGCCCAGTTGGCTGATGTTATCTTTTTAGTTGTGATTGACATTTCCAACATTACTGGTTTGCAAGATTGTCTTTAACGTGGACTAAGTTTTCATCTAATGTTTTGATTGTGGAAAAATTCTGTAAAAAATGATACACAATGGTGATTCATGATGCTTTTTTGTAAGTTTGATTCCTGGGGAGGCACCAAACTTGTGTTCTGTGTCTCAAGTTGAAAAAGTGTGGAAACCCCTGATTAATACTCATCCTCATTTTTAGTTTCTGTGGCATTCCCCTTTAAGCTCAGCCAAGACAACATGCATTTCATTCAAAATAGCCTAATGCTTTTGGCTGTGTGAGCGTTAAGTGCATCCCCATTGAGACAGGCCTGACCCTGGTGGCAGCGCCGAGGGCTGTACATCACTGTGACCTTTCTGAGCACCGCTGCAGCCTACTGCCTTTGTTCGCCTAACGGGTCCCCACACAAAGCGACTTTTGACCAAGAACAGAGGAAGAAGGAGGACAGAGATGGAGAGATAGCGACGGAGGGGAGGGGATGAATGGATAAAGGGACAGGCGTCGGCTGGAGGTCCGCGCTAATGGCCCCTGTGTGTTTTGTAATTAGGAGCGGTGTCAAGAGACGCAAGGGGAAAGAAATGGGGGTGGTCAGACAGCGGGCAAAGAGAAAGAGGAAGAGAGAAAAAAGGAAGGCAAAGAGAGGACAGATATCTAGACAGACAGAATAAAGCCAGTGTAAGAGAGGAGAAGAAAGAGAATACAGAAAAGAAGAGATTAGGGACCAATTAAGAGTGAACTGGAGAGGTTGACTTCTAAAGAAAGCCAAGAGAGGAAGCTTCCATCGTCTGATCAGTAATTGATCTTGTGCCATTGTGCCTTCTGCATCTACATGAGTGTATAAATGTGTGTGTGTGTGTGTGTGTAGGTGTGTGTGTGTGTGTGTGTGTGTGTGTGTGTGTGTGTACATGGGGGGTGGGGGTGGTGGTGTGTGTGGGGGGTTGCCCTGATTTTAAGAATGGACCTCTCATCCCATTAAGCCCTTGAACGGCACTTTCTGGAGGGAAACTGAACAACTGTGCGGACAACGCTGATAAGTAGAGCACATGTTTTTATCTGCTATTCAGGCTTATCAAGCTTACTTTGAAATTTAAGTCAAATTATTTTGCTATGCTGACAGTCTCTAGGAAATTCGCTTGTTTCATGATAACAGGCATATTCAGAACGTTTACTGGAAACATTAGGGGGATGTCAGCTGTTTCTCAAGCCAAATTTTGTTTATTACTGAGACAGATGAATAGGGAACTTTTAAGACTACAGGGAGGATCTCAGAGCGGTGTTATATAGTGTTATGATTTTAAGTCTTAGTCTCATTTAATCTCTCAGTTTCATTAGTTTAGTAAGTGAGTCCTTTCATTTTTACTTTAAAGAGTTTAGCTTAGATTGTATGTTCTGCATTAGGGTTAGTTATTTTTGTAAATCTAGTTCTGCAGGTATATGAGGAAAACCTTGGAGGAAAGAATTTGTCACATCTAATATGATTAAACACAACCATCATTTGTAAAGATCACATATTGGGCCCCTATGGTCTATATAAGAAGATTTATGTATTTCCTTTTAGTTTGTGTAGCAGTATTCATTGTGGTTCATGTTTTTAAACTCCCAGTTCAGTTGTTGTGAACTATAATCACCCTTTTATAGTTATAAATGGTGTGACTTGATCAACTCTGGCATTAAAAAGGCCATGTCGTAAACACTTGAAGATGAACCACAATGAATGCTGAAAAAATCTGGCTCTCCCCTCAGTGTGAGTGAATATGTTTTTTTGTTGCATATACATGTACAATGTATATCTGTGCTCGTCCCCTGTGTGCTAGTGTGTGTATGAGTATGTTTGTTCGAGTGCCTTTGCCAGTGTGTGTTTGCCGCTCGTGCAATGAGGGATGGACATCACCAGGGCAGCGCTACGAGTGAACAAGGCAGATCAGTCAAAGACTTAAAGCCCTGCTCCCCAACGGAGGAAACGGACAGGCTTTGATGTTGATGTGAACAAATAAAAGGAAGCCAAAATGAGTGGAATGGACCATTATCTGCGGCAGAGAGAGGCCCTCCCATGGAACTGAGCCTGCCTCCCTGCTTTGGTTCTACTCAGGAGTAGAGGGGATTGAGGAAGATGGAGAGAAAGAAAGAGGAGTGTGTGAGAGACACACAAAAAAAGACGGGGAGAGAGGGGGTAGGGGGTCCTGAATCCTATTGATTTCATTCTTGTGCTCAATCCAAATACTGCAGTGGTCTATATTTGCTAGTGTGTGCTGCCTCTTACAAAGGCCATTTGTGTATGCAATATCCACTTTAGCTCTGCAAGACACCAAGTGAGGCTAATCATCACCAGAGCATGATGAAAATATTGTGATCTATATATATATCTGCTTTTCTATATATGGTATAGACTATTTAGATGACAATTTTCACGTCAAATACAACAAGCAAAAGGCTGTGCTGAGTAATTTTTAGTGCCGCTATTAATAAGATTGGCTAAGTCATGTTTAGTGCTGCTAATGTTAACTCGGAGAGAAAGATGCACGGCCCTTTGCCAAAAAAGCCACAGACACATTCCAGGAGTAAAATTTGCTGAAGCTGAAAAAGTGCTGAAATAAAAATACCAATACCTACATTAACTAGTCACTAGCAGCAGAAGTAGGCCAACTTACTTCTGTATATTTGTCATAGGCCAATTCAAAACCAGCCTTTGCCAAAAGCAAAAACGGTAATTTATTCTAGAAATGAATAGAAGAGTATTTAAAGGCACAAGGAACTTGTTTGCACAAGCAGACACATGTTAACCATCTTTTGTACTGGCTGGAAAAAGTGGGTCAGCTGCACGACAGCAATGTGTACAGGCCAAACACAGACAGCTAGAGAGACAGAGGGGAAAGATTCATGCATGCTGACCCAGAGAGGAAAGTTCCTCTTTGTAAAAAAAAAAAAAAAAAAAAAAAAAAGGCATGTAGAGTGTGGTCACAGCATATTATTAGTGCCACAAGTGATATAGCATGTGTGCATCGGAGAAGAAAAACTTACAAATGTCTGTTTGGACAAATGGGCAACATGTAGAAGTATCAGAAAGTATAATACAATGGATGGCAACTAGATACAGACTCCAAAAAAATCCAAAATGAGTCAAAGATTTTTTATTTTTAGGAGTTATTCTGGTATTATTTCCTTAATCTGGACTCTTTAATGCGTGTTGTGCTGGTCCTTTTCTAAATTATTGCTCCATTTATTAGATTTTAAGGCTAAAGGCTTTTATATATTGGGTGTATGATGAATAAGCACAAAATATCAAATATTTAGCCGTGAATATTTTGCATCTGTGATACTGGCAGCAAAATGCCAACACTTCAATAAAAGATGTGCACCAGCTCTTCCTCCAGAGATTTCACTTACTTTCCATCACTATACAGATGCTGATTCACACCTTGAGTTTAGTCAGTATTTTAATCATTTTTGTGACCTTTTTTTTAATTTAAACTCCTCCTTTATTGTTATGTGGTAATATCTATTCTGCAGAATGTGCACTGGAAAAAAACTTAACAAGTGTATTTGTTCCATTTCTAGTCAAAATATCTCATCACACTTAAAATAAGACATAATCACCTAAAGAGTACATTTTCAGTGAGATATAAGAACTTAATTTCAGATTTTTTGCTTAATTCAAGATTGTTTTTGCTTAATTCAAGTTTTGTTTTTGTTTTTTTATTTTCTTAATTCAAGCAAAAAATCTGCCAATGGAACAAGTGGAAATTATCTTGGTAAGATTTCTTGAAATAAGATTATCAAGATCTGTTGTTTAAAAATAAGTTCTTACGTCTCACTGAAAAGTTACTCTTTAGGTGATTAAGTCTTATTTTAAGTGTGATGACATATTTTGACTAGAAATGAGAAAAATACACCTGGTAAGATTTTGATTTTTGCAGTGTGACTGGTTGCTGCTATCAGTGGTGCCTATAAATAAAAAGTATTATTTATTTATTTATTTATTTATTTATTTATTTATTTTTGAATTATTTTTTTTATTCAACATTTGGGGAAAAAAATGCCTCTGTCAGAAAACATACATTTCAGTTTTTTGGTTGTGGAATAAAATAAAATTAAAAAGAAAAAAAAAATGCATTAATTGCACCTGATACAACAATGCCTCCAGTGTGTAAATACATCTATTCATAGTTTTCAGTCACATGACCAAGCAGAACTCTGGAGGGCAAGAACCCATTATGGTGAACACTGGCCACAGATTGCATCCCCGTCAATTTAACATCTGTTTTAAGCCATAAATACTTACATCACCTCTCAAAGGAATAAAACCAAAGATTTGTGACAAGTTTTGGACACTTGTGATCCATATAAAACTCTTCCTACTGTATTTAACTCCCTGCCAGAACTCATCTTACGGAACCTGTTGAGATGAACCTCTCTATCAATACTGCTGCAGGATGAACGAGCAGAAAATAGACATTTCTTTGTATTTTACATCTAGATGGATTATTGCTGTTCTTGGTCTTTGGGAGGTGAAACAAGAAATTCTTCTCTGTCAAAGGTGACACTGATTATCTAAAGTTCTCTAATGATCGCGTCTTAACAATAGCTATGGTATTTGTGACAAAAGAAGGAGTCTCATTAGGTTCACACTTCATCTTACGAGATAAATCTGCACTTAAATTGTTTCAACAGTTTCCAGTTTAAATGAGTCTCCGTTAACACGCTGTTGCGGCGTTGGGACACTTCAAAATGTATTTTAGGGTGTTTAGTCTTTCTCAGATGGGATTTTGAAGCAGTAGAAATCACATTTATCTCTTAGTGTATCTGAACAGCAACGAAGCAGCATATTAAATAAACACATCTGGTAAAACAACTGGCCGGCAGTGGAAGAGGGACTTATTTAGACTTTTAGAGGAGTGTGCAATGTTACATGAAAACTATCGAAGGCTCAGATAAAAGATTAAAGCTTAACTTGCTTTAAATCACTTATAATATTTGATCATTACAACTGCAGTCATTACCGAACACCCGTCCATCCTGCACATTTTCTATTGATATTGGACTCGTTTTTGTGTTTGTTTGTGTTTTTTACTTGATTGATTTTATATTTTTATTCTTAACTGTTTCCTAATTGCTTTCTGTATTTGTTATGAGCATTTTACAGAATATGAAAACAATATTTCCACTGCACAGTAGTATTTTTGCCATGACACTAAAGCCTATTCTATTCTATTCTATTCTATTCTATTCTATTCTTGCTATCCCTATATAGGTAAATTTGGTCTGTGCATGTTTCCCATCCTAATACACATAGCACTTAGCATTAGCAATTAGCATTAGCACACATTAGGAGCATTGAGCTGCCATTGAAAGTACTCAGGGGCTAACTGTAGATCTCCATTATCTTCATCTGTGGTCAGGGTTAATGGCAGGAGAATTTATCTATAAATACCTGATTTTAAAAGCAGAAGACTCAGAGGAAACCTAGGTGAGGCAGAAAGAACAGGTGAGGTGGAAGTGCTAATTAATACAATGCTGCACCTCCATTATCCCTGCCATTTGGGCTTTGATTGACAGCTTGGCCACAACCTGAGTTGGGCTTTTGGTGCTCCTGTTTTCAAGACAGGAAATAAATAAGTAATGACACTAAGCAAAGGATTTTGGTTTGCAACAGTTTAATTTTTTACTTTTAAATATTTAACATATATATTTTTTCTGCTTAGCATTTCACTTTCCCAGTTCTGTAGTACTCGCAAATATAATTGAACAACAAAATCACTTGTCAAAGAGTCCAGAAATCAATGTTTTGTCTCAGTTTACCTACTTTTCTGTTTTAATATGCTATTCTGAGTGCATATGGGTGTTCATACTGTCAATTATGGCAAAATAAATAAATACATACTGTAACATTGTGATCATCATTTCCACTACATGCAAAATGACAATGTTTATATGTTTATATTTTGAGGTAACACCCTGTTTAAATTCACATACAGTGCAAAAAAGTCCCTAGTCTATGCAGTGTACTGAATGGAAATGTTCTAACAAAAGTATATGAACTGAGACAGTGCAGAAGATGGGGATGATGCTTCAAACGTCACATTGGCTACGTCTTTGTCTATGTCAGTGACTTGGATTTAGTGATTTTAGTGATTTATTCCGAACATGCAATGAAATTTAACATATATGCACTGGCAAACATACATAATAATACAAATATCAAGAATCATAACAATCTTAGTCAGAAGAAAAGCACAATAATTCCATTTACATGCCCGAAAAAGGGTGGGAAGAAGTGCAACTTATTTAATCCCACCCCCTCTCCCTACAATATAATTAATAATATATGTCCCTCTTCCTTCTACATTACTCTTCTATATTTATATATCTATTCACACACACACAAACACAAATACACATATATACGTTTATACATATACACAACATACAAATACACATATAATCTTTTACCAATGCCTTTCTTAGTTGTGCTAGCGAATAAATAAACAAATAATAACTAACTCAAGGAAGGAAATATATACATAAACAACAGTGAACATATGGTGACAATTAATAACCCTCATCCCTATATCTTCTGAAAAACATGTTCTTATAAGTGTTTTGGAATTTTCTTATGTTTGAACATTCCTTGTGCTCCTCCCTCAATCTAATCCATACTTTAACACCACACACACATATGCTAAAACTTTTCCTAGTAGTGCGCACCCTCTGAATTTTGAAATGAAATCTACCCCTTAAATTATAACTCCCTTCCCTTTCAGTGAATAATTTCTGTATGCTTCCTGGTAGTAGAATATTTTTGACTTTGAATATGATTTGTGTTGTTTGTAGTTCTATGATGTCTTTGAGTTTTAGTAACTTTGACTGTAAAAATAATGCATTTGTGTGATCCGTGTAACCTGCCTTGTGAATGATCCTTACTGCTTTCTTTTGTAGAATGATTAGTGGATAGATTGTACTGTTGTAGTTATTGCCCCAAACCTCTGCACAGTAACTTATATATGGTAGAACTATGGAACAGTAGAGAATGCGGAGTGATGTGTGATCCAGAACCTGTTTTGCGTTATTTAATACTGCTATGCTTCTTGGTAACTTGGATCGTATATATCTTATATGTGGCTTCCAGCTGATCTGCTCTGCTGGATGAAACAAAGACAATATCTAAAAACAACAGAATGGATTAATTCGGCAATATCTGATTCACAAATCACTTTTGTCTCAACTTGTTAATGTTGAAATAATAACGCTGAATTAACAATTTTGTCCTTTCTTCAAAATGGGAAATGATGAATCTCATTACATTCATCTTCTTCCAGCTGGTAGGAGATTAGGCACGTAAGCATTCTCCTTGTGAATAAAATGAAAGCAAGGGCACAAAATTACAAAAGTAAACTATTTTTAGGAAGCAACACATGCAGTTTAGTTTCCAATAATTGTTTTTCAACCCAAGTGAGTAAATGAGTATCCATGAGAGGGGTTGAGGAAATTAGATAATGGATTGTTGTGATAGACTATATCAGGAAAGCTCTAGCAATTACTGCTAAATAATTAAAAAAAGGACCTTTTACCTCCATGACAATGTGTGCATCTAAAATATGTCTGTTTTACTTAAGTGCTTTCACACACTTGCTTCAGTGGAGAATCCCAGGTTTTTGTTGTCACCACTAAACTAGTCTGAACAATGCATCTACCCATGCAGTATAATCCAAGCTGATACTCGAGGCCAGTGGGAACCTCTTTTTTGTTTTCTGTCTTTTAAGCACTTTGACAGTGAATGAAGGTTGGGGGCGTTGGCTGCTAAAAGTTGTAATTAGTCCGTGATGCCACATCTGCTGAAGGGCAGTCATCTTTAATGAACATCAGCAGCCCTAATGGAGCGTAAAATGACACTAGGAAATACAAGATGTCGTGGTCAACAAGGGAACAGCTACATCAGTCAGGCCCTTCATTACATATGCTTCAGTTTAAAAGTATGACTTGACGATGTGCACGGTCTTTAGCACACTGTCTTACTTCTACGCTGCTTATGAGTCTGTCTCCAAATATGAGAAAATTGTATTTCTAAGTTTTGCCTGATGCAGCAGGATATATTTTGGTATAAACATCCTCTTTCAGCTTTTAACCTTTTAACCCAGTGGTTTCCAACATTTTATGGCTCATGACCCCATTTTAACATCACAAATTTCTGGCAACCCCAGACATTCAAAATGGAGACATTTTTTTTTTTGCTAAAACTAATTTGTTTTTGATCATGTAATAGTTTGCTATACTATGCTGCAAATAAACGTTAATTTTAGACGGCATTTAGTCCATATAATGTATATTATTATGGACGGAGGCAGAAAAGCCAGGTGTAGATTACTGCACAAAGTGAGAATTTTATTTTCCTTGGTCAGGATATGTACAGTCAGTCCAGCTTATATTTACAAGGCTGCAAATTAAAACCGAACAAACAATAACTCAAACTATGAATTATGAAAGAGCTGCAGCATCTTAAACCGGCCACAATGAACATTTGAAAGATAAACAGTACCACAGTGCTTCAGTTTCAGCTTCAGAGTTTGTCATGTCTTTTACATATCGTGACTGTCTCTCTCAACTCACCATATTTTTTTTGTCATTAAGTGTTTTTTTTTTCTTTTTTTTTATCAATTAGTAGAAATTTCAGGCGACCCCATTTGAATTCCAGGCGACCCCACATGGGGTCCCAACCCTAAGGTAGAAAAACACTGCTTTAACCCCTGAGATATTATTTCTGATAAATGTGCTGCTGTGAATTGTCGTCTGTTTCAGTGCCACAAAAGCTGCTATGAGTTTGTGCTTGTGTTCCTTTTCTTCAGTGGTTTTGTTTTACTGTCTGTTTTAGGGTCAAAACAGGGTGGAATAACAGAAAAAGACCAAGAGAGGAATAGAAGTTTGACAAGTTTTTACCTAAATAAGGCACTCCGAATGTACATCAATAATAGATTTAGGATGTTGAACATGAACTATGAACTGGAACACACTGAACAACAACAAGTATTTGAATTTTAGCCCAGTAGTTTTTGTTTTGGGGCTGTTTTTCTAAATCAGTCCACCTGCTTTTGGCACCTGGTTCAACTGCAAAAAGCAGTTACACAGTCAAAACTTGGTAAAAACGTGTAAAAAAACCGAATAACTAAATAAATAAATAAAGGAAAATTACGACAACAGTGGAAACACCAGTAAAAATCAAAAACAAGGAAAATGGTGTAAAAAAAAAACAAAAAAAAACAAACAAACAAAAAAAACCAAACCATCTATTTTTATAACAAGTTGGTCTCACTCACTGCTCTGTTATTTGCCCCCCATTCCACAGGTGGTGGAGGGGTGCACTAGACATGCTCAGATGTCTATGGAAAAAACAAGGTCTATTCTACCAGCATGTTTTGAAAATTTACCTATTGAGCAAATAGTTGAATTTTTAGGAATATTTAAAATAAATCCTACATTCAGAACGCTCACCACAGTCACGTCAGGGGTTAAAGGGTTAAACACCACAAAATATGCCTCGTTTAACATTTCAGGACCCTTAAACAACTTGATCTGTCTACTTGGATAGGGGTGCCTCATCTGAACTGTCCTATTTACCGTGTTCCCTTACCTCTCCTTTTTTTTTTCTGCCTGCTCTTTCTTTGTTTTTAATAATACAAAATATTTCCCCCAGGTTCTTGTGCTGTGGAACACTGAGCTTGACCGGAGCTTTGGTTTATTCATGAGGTTCAATGAGGAAGGCCTTTGATGTCCATGAATTATTTAGAGTCAACACTTTTTTTTGGAATAATCCTTCACTTTGGTAAATACTTTCCCACTTTCACCTACAGCAAAATGTTTTCCTTTGGTGTGGTGGCTGATGGGAATGATGACACTTTGATAGATACAGTGACAAAAGTGAAATGGAAAGAAAAAAACTATGTCCACAACTTGAGGCTACAGGGTTTTTCTGTTTTTCTATTTTTCACTCAGATTTCGACTATCTGGCACATTTTCTCAGCAAAAGTTTTGCTCTGTCCATTTAATATTGTCATTTGTTTCGGTCAATTGCTTAGCTAGAACAGGTGTCTCTTTTAATTTCCAAATGGTGGGCACAGGATCTTGGAACAAAACTCTTTATCACAGTTGGTGGTTACTGCTTTCCAAGTACCTACAATAAGTGGCTTGAAAATACCCCCCCCCCCTTTGTTCATTTATAAAATAGTTGGTAGCAAAGTCCTAAGTTACTCTCTCTCAGCCAAAAAGGATTTTTTCATTTGTGCATGAGATAAAGCTGAGATAGGGTTTTTGGTGCATGGTCTTCACGAGAGGCCTTTACAGACCCCCCCCCCCCATTTAAAGCTCTATTGAGAAAAAATAAAGAACCACGTCTAAATCTGTACTCTTGGATGACCGCAAGTTTCTAACTTTGATCACATTCATAGATTTCAGTTTCTGAGATCAAAAGCTAAAGTTGGTCTCGCAGCAGGATTCAGTTTTATTTGTTCAGCTCAAATGATAGTTCTGATGAAGAAGAGGTGCAGCTTGTTGTTTATTTTATTTACAGAGGGGCTGAATTGAGATTTACTACATTTCATTGAACTTTATTCTGGATCCTGGAGGAAATTTTAATCTGTACATATGGTCGCAACTTTATTTAAGTAGCAACCTAAGATTGTGGATTGTATGGATTGTGTAAAATGTGACTGTAGATTTATACATAGCTCTGTCATTCGTAGCTGAGCCAAGAAGCTCAAAATGTTATTCATTATTTTTGTACAAAATATGACTTATGCGCCTAAAGACAGGATGAAAATAATGTGTCAAAAATAATCAATATTTGACTGCAGTTTGATTTAGAGTCATGTGTGATTAAATGATAATTATGAGGTAAAAAAAAATATTACAAAAATATTCCATTGTTGTTAAATATATGTTGCTGAACAAATACTTTATGATTATCATTGTACTGAATGTTCTACCTGCCGTCTGGTGTTTTCCTTCATGAAAAAGCCAAAATCAGCTTCAAGACCAAAAATCAGCTTTTAAACTTCTAGGTTGAATGTGGTTTATATTAGTGAAGGTGCTTTGAGGATCCTGCTGACAAATGATTATCTTTCAGTTTTTTATCAGTTGCGTTTATTGTATTAATTAGGCCTGTCAATTAATCTATCACCATGATTAATCTGATTAAAAATTTTAACACAATTAACCCATCTGCAGCGCAGAATGACTGTGAACGTCTCTGGCAACCCATTTGGGGCAGTTTGTCCCAGTAGAGTTACCGCTGTGCAAATAGACAATTGATCCAGTAGTGACAGGCAACGGAACCAACCCATAAAGATGGAAGATGCTATACAGCACGTTAGTCCTCTGGATGGAAATATGAGGACAAAAAAATACAAGGCAGAACAGTTGTTTCAAGTTGTTTTGTTGAAACTGTTGAAGGTGTTTAATAAACACGTTAAGTGCATATATATTCCCTTCTTTCTTGAATCTGTTTGTTCATACAAAATGAAACGCGATTAATATAGATGAAAAATGAATGATATTTAATCATGATTAATCGAAATTAATCCACAGCAACCCTGTGATTTATCTGATTAAAAATTTGAATTTTTTGACAGCACTAGTATTAATATTAAATTGTGTTTTGTGGAAGTTTAATAATTGAACAAAGCAGGCTTCAATATAAATCTAATGATATTTAATATTCTACTATTATTATATTTGATTATTCTGCAAATGATTGACTTATTGAACATAAATTTCTAGTCATGTAGTAATGCAGACGTCATTGGTGATGACATTCCTTGTCATTGGTAAAGACACAAGATAAATCATCACATAAATACAGAGTATATAATTCATACAATGTAGATTTACATGTAAACCCTTTAAGACCTCTATGGTCATTAAGTGCCAAAACAATAGCCAAATAGTGAGGATGAGAAAAATACTGATTGTATTACCAGTGTTCATTTGGTTGAATACTGTGTGCATGGTTGATAGGCATGGTGATTAGTGAGAGCTAGGACCCCCTGCTGGTCCCCGTGCTAAGTCCAGCATCAACAGAGCGCCCAACTAATCTCAGCTGGTCTGTCATTTGATTTGTTCAGTCAGTAGTAACGCCATCCCCACCATATCTGTAATGTACGGCACAGCTGCAGCATTACACTTTCTGCTCCAGCAGTTCTCTCTGTCTCAGTTTCTCATTCACATATATCAGTGCAACGAGCACACACGCACAAATTCACTCTCGCTCCCCCTGTCCCTGTCTCTCCTCTGTCTTTGAATGGTGATATTATACGGTACCATCGCATAATGTGGAGTGAGGGCAGCGGAGAGAGCAGTGACTAGGATCTTCACCCAGCCATGCTCTGCTGTTTTACCCCATGCGGTGGCACACAGCACAGGCAGGAGTGATATAATTAGAATGGAAATTACAGAAAGTTACAGGCGAGCTAAATCCCCCCGCGCATCGCGTGGCTAAAAATGTCCCGGGCAACGCCAGTGGATGTATCACCATAGCAACAGCCTTCTTCTGCACTCTATTTTCAGACTGAAAAGGGAGAACCATAGAACCATCGAGAGAGAGAGAGAGAGAGAGAGAGAGAGAGAGAGAGAGAGAGAGAGAGAGAGGGGAAGAGAGCGAGAGAGAGAAATGCAAACATTGCCTTTTCTGTAGAAATTGATACATTATTCAAGTAAGGAAAACATCTCAGAGTAAGTGCAGGCGGATGTGAGGTGGGCTGCGGCGTATGCTTGCTCATCAGGGCTGAACTGAACTGTCTTGGGGGCATTAGTGTGACGGTCATACAAGGACAATGGGGTGCTGTGAGGTTGACTTACATGTCTCTGCAGAGGTCAATGCTGAAATCCACACCAGGAGCCAGAGATGTTAACATCAGTGCAGCTGTGCGATGAGGCTTCCTCACTGCCCCTACGCCAGCTTCTGTTTTAATCAATCACACATCAAATGGTTAGAGGACGAACCTCTGAGGAATGTGAATCATTCAACATAGGAAATGGAGTAATTTGGGCAGCAAAGACTGAGACTTAATGAACCTTAAGTTCAACATTGTGTCAAGGGTATGGTGTCGGTGCTTTGACTCAGTATGACTCACACATTTGATTGTTTGCCATTTGCTTGAAGGATCTCTGAAAATGAATGCATGATCAAATCAACAGAAAAGCCCCCATACCAATGGACGTAGGCTCTATTTATCAGTCCTTTTCAGTTCAGTTCAATTTATTATAATTCACTTCAGCCTAATGTGGTTTATTGGCATGGCAGTTAAGAATGAAATGCCAAAGCACTAAGACAAAAGAACCACATTTTCTCTCTTTCTCCTAGGCTAATCAAGACTTAGAGGAAAGCATACTCTTTCACACACACATCCACATACACACTTCTCTCTGTCCATCTTTCCGTCTCCTAATGTTTCTCTCACCCCCCAGGGGGTCTGATTGAGCCGGCTGGGAGGCATGGATCTTTCTCTATTGATCTGCCTGCTGAATCACTTATCCCTTTTCCAATGGCCTTCATCACCACACTCAGGTTTTAGCACTCGCTGCATACACAGATTTTCTTACTTGTACAGCCAAGATCTGGGAAACAAATGGACAGAAATTCTTAGCAAGTGAAAAGTTAGCAATTTCCTCACTGTAATGAATTACAAGTTGAAATGAAACATCCAAACCACACTCATCAGATTATAAAAACCTCAAGGACAAAGGCCAGTGTCTCAAGATGAACCCAATTTCCCTTCGCAATCATTAAGATTGCTAAAGGAAATTGGCTTGTTGTTAAAAATAGCCATACAACTGATCAAGGGAGCATAGTGACCTTGTGAATACACGCTACAGATTCTTGAGTCCGACAGACATTGCGGTTAATTTAGACTTCAAAGATCCAACATATAGCGTGCAGAATTGGTAAACTCATTCAATTACAAGAAGACATAAAAATGTATTCATAGAAATACGTCCAGAATCTACAGGCTTATCCAAAGACGTATGGACAGAAAAATGTCTAAGGTCAGTGCTCATAAAGTAATGCCACTGATTAATGCAGGAGCTAGAATGAATAATGACGGTGCCATGATGTGAAACCCCTCTGCAGATTCTGTTTTTAAGTAGGTGAAATGCTAAGAAAGATCAGTGTCTTTAGTGTGATTTTGTTCACACTGCATTTTCTTCTTTACCCTTACCTATTTAAAGATGTTTGACTTTTATCTTGACGCTACACAATAAAAAACATTCGAAAATCATCCTCTCCTATTGGATAAAACAGGGGTAACCATCTATTTGACTAAATAAATGAGACTGTTGTCGTGGTTCGATGCTGGTTAGCTCTAAATTTATGCGACGAGAATCATATTATGTTTCTGTGCAACCATACTATGTTTATCCATATGGTTGTGAAACCATGCAGACAAAGCAAATCTGAGACATATATTTATAAGGCGTGCTATGTAGGTTACTGGAGATCATTTGAATGCCGCAGTGGCCTATACAAACCTGTTATTATCACCATCCATCAACTTGTCATGCATCATTTTTTTCTTTTGCTGAACTGGCCAGCTGAAGAGAAAATAAAGAAATAAGTGACTGCCCTGACTGGTTACAATAATTTCATCATTCATTCATTTAATGTACTGAGGAAAAGAAATTACATCTGAGGCCCATACAGCTCAGGGTTTCTGGACTCATACCATCCATATAAGACGATAACCTGCTTTGGCTGGATATATTCAGCTGATGACAGTGCTGGTGCAGATCACTGGGAACATGTTTCAGAGTGCTGTGTTCCGTTTTGTTGTTGTTGTTTTTTACATTCAACTTCCAACACCTGGCATATTGAACATGAAGCGCGTGTTTTGTCCCATACTATTGGGAATGCACAATAATATGTTCATACCATTGAAAACAACAAGGAAAAGAGGCCAACACTGAAAAGACAGATCCCTGGTGGTCATGCAGCTTTATGCAATGTCAACCAGATGCCTGTGGGCTGATACAGATTCTTTCATTTTCTTTTCAGGATGGAGTCCCTAACACCACTAGCCTCTGTCCAGGCAGACAACAAGTCTGTACATGCATCCGATTCTGTCTCCAACTCCCTGGTCCCTTTCTTTATCTGTCACTCACTCTAACTCATGTTCACCCTCACTCTGTGTTTTGTCTCTTTTAATTCTTTCATTCTTTTCTTCTGTTTTGCCTCAGCTTTTCGCCCTCTGTCTGCCTCCCTCGTGCTTCTATTTAACTTTATTTTCATCATCAAAGATGACAATTTGTCATTGTTGACACAATACGCTCTGACCTTCAGTGTGGTTCCATCACTTTGAACCTTTGCTGTTCTTCTGTTGGGAAGACGAGCACAGACAGAGGACAGTGCGAATACAAGAATAATGATGAGTATTTAACACAGGGCTGAAAGTCTGCTAGAAACAAGGCTGGAAGATCAAATGAGACAAAAGCAAACACTAAGACACACAATGAATGTGGAAACTAGATGACCAACCCCAAAACCAGTTTCCATCTGTAACACCTCCCAGCAATGTAGAACATACTGATTCACAGAATGATGTAGTATCATGTTAAGTTGTCATGGCAGCTTCCACACGTGAGCACAGCAGGGTCAAGAGAGCTATTCCTGGCTGCCAATGCAGGGATAAATGGAACACGTGACACACACAAACACACAAGCAAACATATCTATGTACAATGATTCCCAGGTTCACAGCTGTCAGTCAATTATAGATGTAGGACAAACAAGCCAACGCTCAGACCTTAATGTTGACTCAGATCAGCAGTACAAGGCTGCACTATCTGGGACATTTGTGCAGAGTCAAAATGAAGAAAATGAAATTAAAATAAAAAGAGTGGGTACAGAAAGAAAGAGGAATAAAAAATGCAAGTAATACCCAAGGGGCTTAAAATTGAAGACAGTGCAGAAGCATTTTGAAGTGTAATACTGCTGACAGACTCTAGATGCTGGTTCTAAAAGCCCAGCTCCCAAACTGAGTACATTTGGAGTCATTCTGGTTTTATTTGGACCCTAAAATAACAGTATGCATGGTCTGGCTCTGTTAATGAGGAGACTCTGATGTCTGCTGTATGGGCTTGTATGAACAGGTGCGAATGACAACTCACTATAGTTGTAGTAAATAAGTTAGACTTGCCTCACCCAAATTTTGAGTCAAGACCCAGAATGGGCCCCAGAGCTGTTTTCACTGTGTCACCAACCCATTAATTTCTGTAACTGCCTATAGGCTATTACAGGGATCAATTAACCTATTAGGTGCATGTCTTTAGACGGTGGGAGTCAGGTGGAGTAATCAGAGAGAACCCACACAGAAAACATGCAAAGTCCACACTCCAGCCGGCCGGTGTTGTGTTTGAACCCAAAACCTTCTCACCATGAGGCAACAATGCTAACCGCTGCACTACTATCAGTGTAAAACAGACAGACAGACACAAAGATAGATAGATAGATAGATAGATAGATAGATAGATAGATAGATAGATAGATAGATAGATAGATAGATAGATAGATAGATAAAATAGAACACAAGAGCAAACACATTGTACATAATAAATTAGAAGTACAAACAGAACTGGGTAAGAAATCTGGAAAATTTAACAGTAAAGTGTGATGATAGACTTGAATATATAGCAACAATATGATATTAATTCATTTTTAAGGAAGAAGAGGAGCGTTATAAATGTTGACCTCACCAAATCAATATGAAATGTGGAGGAGAGGCTTCATTCATAAAAGAAATCAGATGAAAACAATGTAAAAGATGCAATAAGACAAAAGTCACTGAAAAACAAAAATGACCTAAAAGAAACAAGATCAAAAGTACAAGACTAATGTGACTACTACTGTCTGCTGTGTTATTCTTGTTATTAAGTCATGCCTCACCCCTCACATTGATGCAACTCTGCCTTTTGGTTCACAGATTTCCTCTAGAATCAACTCCAATCTTCAAGAAAGTTATCCAAAAAAAAAAAAAAAAAAGAAATATGATCTCCTAATCCCAAAATCTTGAGCTCCTAATGTGTGCTATGTGTTAATGCTAATGCTAGGTTCTGTGTGTCTATTAGGATGGGTAAAATGCAGAGATGGGAAAAATTTCCTTATGGGACTAATGAAGTGAGTAAACTTTAACCTTTTCTTTGCAATTAATAGCCATTCATTCCTGGGTCACATGACTCTGTAATAGTCACAGGTAATATCGACTTGAGTCAGAAGTAACGGAAGCATGAGACCTACCATTTTCTGGTTGAGTGTTATGATATACATCAGCCATAAATTCCATCTGCTTCCCTTAAAACAATTCTCAAAAATGATTCAGTCAGCATTGAGTTTGAACCCTGGAAAAAATCAAAATCTTACCACATGTATTTTTTCTCATTTCTAGGCAAAATATCTCATCACACTTAAAATAAGACATAATCACCTAAAG
Organism: Sphaeramia orbicularis; assembly: GCF_902148855.1. Taxonomy (NCBI): domain Eukaryota; kingdom Metazoa; phylum Chordata; class Actinopteri; order Kurtiformes; family Apogonidae; genus Sphaeramia; species Sphaeramia orbicularis. Next base: position 14,733,538 of record NC_043979.1, on the reverse strand, counting down.
AGTAACTGTTCAGTGAAATGTAAGAACTTATTTTTAGACAATAGATGTTGAAAATCTTATTTCTAGAATCTTACCAAGATAATTTTCACTTGCTTGAATCAAGCAAAAAAAATCTTGAATTAAGCAAAAAAAAAAAAAAAATCTGCCAATGGAACAAGTGAAAATTATCTTGGTAAGATTTCTTGAAATAAGATTTTTAAGGTCTATTGTCTAAAAATAAGTTTTTATATCTCACTGAAAAGTTATTATTTAGGTCAGGGGTGTCAAACTCATTTTAGTTCAGGGGCCATTCAGCTAAATTTGATCTGACGTAGGCCGGACCAGTGAAATAATAACAAAATAATATATAAACTAGAAGCACTCGGAGAGCGCAGACCTCCGCCAAGGCTGATCAGTGGCCCCCCCTGTGGGCCCCCCCACCCCTGATCACCACCAAAATTTAATCATTTCTTCCTTATCCCATTTCCAACAAACCCTGAAAATTTCATCCAAATCTGTCCATAACTTTTTGAGTTATGTTGCACACTAACGGACAGACAAACAAACAAACAAACAAACAAACAAACAAACAGACAAACAAACAAACAAACAAACAAACAAACAAACCCTGGCAAAAACATAACCTCCTTGGCGGAGGTAATAATGTCAACTCCAAACTTTTCTCTGTTTAAGAGCGAAAAAAGTTAATTTACATTATGAAAAGGTTTACATCTACAAACTATCTTTTCAAAATGTGTGAATAACATGAACAAACTGAAAAAATAAGTGTAATTTTAACAATATTATGCCTCAGTTTATCATTTACACATGTATATTATAACTTACAGATCACAGTGGATCTACAGATACACAAAACATTTAGTAACAGGCAGAATATTGTTAAAATTGTACTTACGTAAGACATTTCAGGTTGTTTATATTTTTTTGCAAAATTATACGATGTCTTAGTGTAAATACATGAAAACATTTACATTTACAAAGAGAAACATTTGAAGTGGTCATTACTTATATGTTGTTATGATAGTATTTTACTGGTCCTGCTCACTTGAGTTTGAATTGTTCTGAATGTGGAACCTGAACTAAAAGAATTGTTAATATCTTAGTGTAATTTTTGCATTTCATAAATTCATCCCAAGGGCCAAACTGGACCCTTTGGTGGGCTGGATTTGGCCCCCGGGCCGCATGTTTGGCACCGGTGATTTAGGTGATTATGTCTTATTTTAAGTGTGATGAGGTATTTTACCTAGAAATGAGCAAAAAAAACACTTCGTAAGATTTAGATTTTTGCAGTGAAAGAGAACTAGTAAAATATTAAAAAAAACTGTGACCACCATAGCACCGTTAGTGGTCTATAAATACTGTTCCCTATTTCTGGTGTGGTTGTGATGTTAAATGTGACACACTGACAAAAATTGCACCATAATTGAACATTTTCACAGACTTTATCAAAGTTTAAAAACCTACCAGCATGATAATTTTTGGGTGTAAAAAAAGGTACAGTCAGGAGGCAGAATGTGGTTTTTCCAAGAAGCAAAGCGCTTACTGACAGACTCTGGAAATGCTGTGGGCCTGCGCTGACTCTCAGAGCCAAGCAGTAGCTGTGTCAAGAAGATTAGATTGCGACCCCCTTGTTGAGCACCGTTACACAGACATCTTGGGCGTGTGAAAAAAGCATTTGGTGGCTTGGTATTTCTAAAGTGGCAAAGTATTTTTTCTTTTTTTTTTTTAACTCAGTGCTTTGCCAGAACTGGACTAGAACCAGCAATGAGAGACAAAAAAGGGAAATGGATAAATACACAACCTGTTTTTGCCAAGTCACCAGTGGCCTCAAACCAACATTTTTTGTTACATGCTGGAGCCAAAAGCTCTCTCAAACAATCAGAGTACTTCTGTATTTTTTTAATGTCTAATTGTGTCTTCCTGTGTTCCTTAAAAAGCTCTCTCTTTTTTTTAATAAAAAGTATTGAAAACACAGTTAAGTGTATAAATAGTAATTAAACTGATGGATGCCATTTTTGTCATTACTGACAGGCACTGAAATATTTTCTTGTGATTTAGTAGCAGATTGAAGAGAGAGACTGCAATATGTAGATATCAGATACACAGAAATCCATATTAATCCTGAGATCTTTGGCCAGAAATCTTGAGTAAACAGTCAGTGTTTCTGGCATATTTTGGGACTATAGTACTTAATGGTGCTGTTTATTTTCCAGTTAGTCTGACAAGGCAACGGGACTTGACTGCTTATGGTTATAATTTTGGTTGATTCAGTCAGTTGCTCTCATTTCTTATTTATATTATGTTGACAACAGAATAGACACCGATTTGATCCACTGTTAAATAGACAGCGGCCATTCCAAGGTTTAAACAAAGAATCGAACAGTTGATCTTCTTGAAAACTGTGGAACTGTGTCCTAATTTTGCAAAACCACTCATTATAATCAGGTTTTGATTTATGCAATGCAGTTTTACAGGAAATAGGACATGAAGCATACTCCAACATACCACTGTGAAAAACCGACTCAGAGAAGCAATTTGATAATTATGTGACAGCTCCAGCACCTTTCAAAGGTCACTAATGACAGTATCAGGAAGTATGCTATTTGTTTAAATAAGCAATTTGTGGTTGAAGAGGGGCTTATGTGCTATAATTATTTCTTTACAAATATCGGTTTATCATCCATATGGCACTCTGCTCAGTGTCGTAGGATATGATGCTGGCTGCTTAGCAACCTCATTATGACAACAACAGTCCATGAAATAAATGGTGAATAAAACAACAGAAGCAAAAAAAAAAAAAAAAGAAAGAAAGAAAAAGGGAAATTATTTCTGACTATGTTACTATTAATAGCACGGGTACTCCCTGTATGTTGATGCTGAAGAGACTTCTCATCAACACAGACCAACATATTGAAACATTCTGTGCATAGGACCTAACATCAGTTCAGCACAAGATATGGCAGATCTATGGATGCTGTGAAAAGCTAGTTTCTGTTGCATTGAATTAGAGACATGTTCATTATCATTCATGACAGTAATAACTTCCGAATAAATACAGCCATGAGAAGCTAAAGAAAGAAAAAGTGAAGCTGACCGTTGTTCACTGTCCTGAAGCATCTTAACACCTCACCTCTATGTTTGTTTTTCTTTTGGAGATAACAGTTAATATTAGACAGAATATTACATAAATGATCAACCAAACCCAAAGCTTGTACATAACAAACTTTGGCTAAACTACTCAGCTGTAGCAGCCAAAACCAGGGTTGAAAAACACAACTTCTGTCTGCAGTTCCGTCCTGTCAGTCCAAATTATAACACTAAATATAAACACAAATGAACCTGTTGTTGTTCATGCTATTATGTAAAAGTTAAGTTAACTTTCCCAGGCTTCCAGGACAAGAGCAGTAGAATCATGTCCAGACTGCATCTGACTGAATGTGATCAGCGATTGGTGATTACAGCTGTCAGTCATATATTTGAAACAAGATACATGTAGCCAAAGTCTGCATTATGGGGTAGCTTTTTTTTTCATCATAAAACACAGGAAATGATCATCATACTTCTACTTCTTGTTGTGCTGTGATTATTGTTCATGATCAGATTGCGCTAAAATACAATAGATCAGTTGACACTACTCCAGTGTTAAAGTCCAAATCATATTAGTCCTCCACTTCCTACCTCAGGTGTTAATATACTTGGATGACATGTGACCTATGGGTTCACTCTTAATGAAAGGACAGAAAGACAATGGTAACCACTGACACAGGTCTGACCATCGTCACTATGCCATCACTCTGAATGGAGGACATAGAAAGGTTCAACAACTCCTTGGTAACCTGTTGCACATGAGATCCATGTGAATACCTTGCGAAAAAATTTTAATAGAAGGTTGATCGTTATTCCTGCAGCAACTTACATCATCTAATACCTTGTCTGATTTACAGACTTCAACTATTTCACTTGTCATTATTCTCCTCTTCAAATATATGATACCATTTTCAAAGTCCTTCAACAACAACCTTCAAGAAAGCAGCTGCACTTAAGATTTGTCAAAGAGTTACGCTGCACAATGAGCCTGGTTTGCCTCAGTCTTGATGGCTGGGAATTAACCTTGTTAATGCCAGGGTTCACCTCCCTACTTGCAAGTCTTTCATGCTGACAGGGGTGCCGCTACCAATTGTGGGCCCCATGAAAGCATAAACGTTGTGGACCCTTCATAAATTCAGTATCTTCTCAATCTATCGGATATACAAAACTGAAACTTCACGTGCTTTCAATATCCAACTCCTGACTTCTATGCCTCTGTTATACAGCGAACCTTTCACGAAATTTTCACAACTTCTAACCTTTATCCACTGGACCCCCTCCACTGCTCTATGGGCCCCCTACAAATGCTGGGCCCCATGAATTTGTCATGTTTACCCCCCCCTTATTGGCACCCCAGCATGCAAACACTGACACTCACACTAAAGTTTCTGAATCTTTAACTTAGTGTGAATGATTACGAATGGTTTCAAGAAATGCGTTCAAGAAATGAGTTCTTCCCACTTTTTCAGAATGATAAGAGGAGTCATTGGTTCATCCAGATCATTCTTTATTAGTGTCACAGTACAGATCTGTTACCTAAACTACCAAATTCACGTAGCCTACAGTAAATTACTTTTGAGTTGACAGGACAACTGATATTCCCACAAGCAGCTGATTGTGAGAGGTATCAGCTGTGCCTGACGACCTCACCATGTTTGTGCACAGCTCAAACACATCTTTTAACACACGTACACACACAGACAGACTAGCCCACACCTGTAGAATTTCATCAATCTCTTATTATCCTGTGTGTACTCTGTATACATGTGTGCATGCGGAATTGCCATCAGTGGCTATGTAAACGTCTGGACAGCAGACGGATGTGTAACTGATGTGTGACACTGTGATTAGCAGGAGCTGAGTGAGAGCTTTAGCTATAGAAACAACAAAGGCAGGGGCGGATATTGCCAAGGAGGAGGGAGAGAAAGAGACAAACAAGCAACACGTCTCTAAGGTTGACTATGCACTGACAGTAGAGGTCATGTTGAGAGGTTTAGTCTACCTGTCGACTTCTTCACGGGGGACAACGTGAGGGGCCTTTAGTGTGTACAGCAGGAAGGACACATGTCAACAGACAGACCAAAGAGCGCTTCTATTAACCAATTTGCTGACGTTAATTAGACATGAGACCATGGGTCCTCCCTGTACACACGGGCAAGCAAACTGACACAAAGCCACCCCCTATACACATCACATACATGCATGTATGAGTGACTACAGGCTCTCCCTGCCAACCTGCTGCTCCATATAACCTCTTGCCAGGGCTCCCCGAAGGTGAACAGAAGCAACTGCATGCACACGCACACACACACACACACACACACACACACTTTGGTGGCTGCAGATGACTTCAGATATGTAAGGATTTAATCCATGCCTGGGGTGTCGCAGAGGTATTATGGACAACAAAGGCCTGATAAAGATGCCATTTTAGTCAATTTAGCTGCAGGATATGATTAGTAACGACCCACAGCAGGTGAAACGCCTGAGGCTTCTGTACCGCTCCGCCAATAATGAGAGAGGGACGGAGAGAGGAAGAAAGATAGGGACAGTGTGAGAGGGAGATGTGTGCAGGAAAACGACATGCTTCTTTAAATGAAACATGTATAAGAGGGATAAATGGACATGATAATGGGAGCAGGAGGACGGGTTCCAACTCTGGGGTTTTACAATAATTAATAAGTTCAGTACTGATGGTAAAGGTCCAGTATGTAATATTTAGTCATATCTAGTGGTGAAGCAGAGTTCTACTAAATGAATACCCCTTGCCTCACTGTCCTCTAAGGTGGCCACTGAAGAACTCCTCAGAGCTAGAGCCCCTGAGTATGAATTCCATTACAATCTTTAGAATAATAATCATGTATTAGATGTATATAACACTTTTCTGTTTTGCATATTCAAAGCTCTTACATTGGACCCATTATGCATTAACTCTCACACACTGGTGGTGGTAAGTTACATCTGTATCTACAGCTGCCCTGGGGCAGACTGACGGAAACGTGGCTGCCAATCCACGCCAACAGCCCCTCTGACCACCACAAAACATTCATACGTGAGTGTGAGTGGCACTGGAGGCAACGGGGGTCAAGTGTCTTGCCCAAGGACACAACGGCACGTGACTAGGACAGGGTTCGATCTGCCAACCCTCTGGTTATTGGACGACCTGCTCTACCTCCTGAGTCGCGGCCACCCCACAGTCTTTCAGCTTGTTGTAATTTGAGTAGTTGGATAATATGCGAGATTTCTGCACCTCGTCTTGACTCTGTTTATAGGTTATTAGAACACTAAATGATTGTAAGCGCTAAATAATCCCAGTAAACACTAATTAATGAGAGGCACTGTCAATATAGTTCTGTTTATGCAAAACTAAAGTAGCGCTGTCATGAGGTCTGCCATGACTTTTTTTCCTGAAGCATTCATGTGTCACATTGTCTACATTTTATGACTCATCTCTTTCATCAGCTTCAAATCTGCCATGTTTCCATAGTGGTACAGTTTCTATTCTGTCATTTCTCCTCTCATGTCACCCCAAAAACCACATAAACTTTTGAGTAAATAAACACAATGTGTACCGTGCATATCTCTGCTGAAATATGATCCTCCTTTGTTTTGCCTGTTTTGGCTTGACAGTAAATTGTTTGTCAGACACTAGTGGCCATTTAATAAACAAATATGTTAATCACATCATGTTGCTTGTTACAAATTATTGTTACTAAGGCAAAATTCACTGGTTTTAGTGCTCTGACAGTCACCAATGGTTTGCTAATGCAAGACACTTTTGAATTTGTCACAATCCCTCACAAGGACAAATGTCAGTTTAGCTGGTTATAGTAAATCAATATTGGTTTAAGCTTCGACACTAGATCGGACCACTCCAACCAGAACCTGACCCAACTCTACTGGAGAGTGAATACATGGAGGAAGTGGTGTTACTTCACTGTTATTTAATGCTTTTCTCAAAACCGTTACAAAACAATGCCACACAAAAAAAACATTATTTGTTGTCATGAAGGCAAGGTCCACTTCTTCTATACAATTTATGGTTTAGGTCCCGAATTATCTGTGTAATTCATCATGATGTGAGGTATTACATTCATATAGAGTTATGCCTACTGTTACAAGTTGGGGGTAAACACTCACTGCAAAAAGGCCCAAAACACAACTAAACAAGAGGAAAATAAAAACATTCAGCAAGAGGACAGTACCACTGCACATAAAATGGATCATATGCCACGGCTGAGAAGGAATTTTTATTGTATCAGACTATATCACATTTTTTTTCCACATTTGATGCCATTTACCATTAAACAGATAAATGGAGGAGCCAAAGTCTGTTCTGAGCTACAGTAGAAACACAATGATGCAACATGGCTCCCTCTAAATAAATGAATATACAACAATTCTTTTTCCAAGTAGCTATACAGTACTGAAACTACCACTTTAAATACTGTCCCATTCGATTCAATCCACCCTTACACAGAGAGCCTTGAAAGACAATACCTTAGCCTACACCTCATTGTCACTTAAAATGCATAAAAAAACAGGCCAAAAAAATTCTAAAATAAAGTTGCCAAAGGAGGCCCACAGGAGAGGTGGAAATGAAAGTAAGGGGGGCAAGAGTATGCATGGGGCAAAGAGAGGAGATAGAGGCAGCTCTCTGTCGGGCACAGCAGGTTAATTTGCTCTTGTCAGAATGAGGGCTTTCCCTCTAGCTGTCCTTATCTTTGTTGTCCTCCTGGATGTTGGTGTCAAACCAGGGAGGCGGTGTGTGGATCCCGCCTCAGCACTGTCACCTCGCTGGTTGCAGCCCAGGAGTGACACTGTTACAGCTTTACACTGTAATCCGGTAATTATGTCAATTAAGGGGCTGAAGAATGAAGGAGGGACTCCAAATTCTTCTGGTAAAGAGGGGAAGAAAAATGGCATACACAGGTACAGGCCATTGAGATACAAAGGGAGACGCGAATACCTCACATAATCAGCTATAAAGACCGCACGACTTTTAGGACGAGCTAAGCATTTTTTTTTATGTATCACTAAGAGTTACCACAGGAAAACCAGACATAGCTGGAATAATGAAGAAAAGAGCAAAATGCAAATTCAGGATGAGTGTCAGGCAAGAGGACTTAGAGAGCCTTAAAGTGTTGTACATTACCTCAAATAGGATTTACAACAGCTATAGCGAGAGATTACATAATAACACACAGTACACAGTCATGTACTAATCATGTACACGTCAAAGTCCTGTGGAGGACCACTGGTTTTTACCTGTTTTACAGGCAGCCAGGCTGGAAAACCATGACATACAATACAAACCGTAGTGAAATACTCAGGGATATGCTTTAGTTGATGGGATGGACTGTAGGCCTTGGTCAGGGAGCAACAACTTATTACAGTTCCGATGCTACTTTTGTTACTTTGTTGGTAAAGGCTAATGAAAAACAGACCACATTAAAGGAGCTATACTGTATGCAGGGCTGGGCGATACGGAAAAAAAATCACATCACAATCATTTTTTTCATATTAGAGGATATGGATATGTCGCACGATATAAATCAAATCACTATTTATTTTTATCTAGCTTAAATTTTCTGTTACTCATAAGTTAGATGTGAAGACATCAGAACGTTATTTTTTATTTAAATAGGATTTATTTTCTGTCAGAGGTTGAACAGGACATGTACTGAAGAACATTATACAACTGTTTCAGATATAAAACAGGTACATATATTTAAAACTAAACTAAAAGTCTGACCAGTGGGCAAAAGCTTTCAAAGCTTAAAAGAGAACACAAACAAAACAGACCATCTTCACCAAACAATACCAGGGGTATGTATGTGGGGGTGCGTTCCTTAACTGCCATAACTTGCGTAAACCGAAAATGAAACTTAACATGCTTTGAATGTCCGATTCCTGGCTTCTATGCCCCACCCTACTGTTCAGTAACCCGGTCGCCCGAGTTCTTGGTCAAATTGTCACCAGAGGGAACACTCATTACCTCCCGCACATTAGTGTGTGTGCTGCGGCTGCTCTTATGTCTGTGCTGTGTGTGTCAACCGAACTTGTCGTGGCTCTAGTGTGATTGGTTCGGTGCAGTGCTACTTAATTATGATTGGCTGTTTTTATGTCTTTCAAAACCTGGATGAATGAATCCTATTGAAATTGTAACGAGCATGTCTCATATTTCTATCGAGAAAAGTTATATCACGATATATATCCTTATCGTTTTATCACCCAACCCTAACTGTACATAGTATTGATATCGCAAACTATCAACAGCAGGGGAAAATCTTGTGCCACAATACATCTGTGGTTACCAAATCCACCACTGAATACTTGCAATGATTAAAGTATAAAGCTCAGTGTTTACACACATCTGCACTAGTCAGTCAAAATTACACTGTTGTCTTATAATCTTCATGTGCTACATCATTAAAATCACCTTTGTTGTACGGTTTGATTTTGCAATTGTAAAGTAGATCTGCTCTGAATTATTTAAACAAAGTCAGTACTGTCACAGTTTAGTGTGATCTGTGTATCAACAAACTGCAAACTTACAAACAAAGCATGGTAACTTTATACCTTCATAAGTTTCAAACTCACCAGTGTAGAAGAAACACAGCAATTTGAGCATCAAACTCCATTACTTAACTTTGTAGCTGTGTCCAGTGGTGAAAACAATGGCAATTCTTCTATTTTCGTCAATGTCACTTTTTTCTCAAAGTTTGTTCTTGCCAGTTGTTATTCTCAACTTCACTTTAGGATTATATTTCATTGCTATGGGAGACAGATAGAGGAGCTCATTACTCCCTCTAGTGGTCACATACTGTACCCTCACAGTCACACATCAGCCCGTGACTGTGAATAAATTCTGTTCACATCTCAACAATACAATACATTGACATCTTTGAAATAATGTCCGAACTTTTTAATCTAAGTACTCTACCACTTCATAAGCACAAATACAACATGTAGCCATAAGTTAATGAGCAAGCTTTACAGGACGATGACCTGATAGTAAGCCTTAAAAGTAACATGAAACTGGCATGGGTCAAACAGCCTGTAGTGGTATATAAGAAATACAAATATATTAGAGTAAAAGCCCAAATATTCTGAGAAATCACTGGCCTCATAGCATAATTTCCTACATCATATTTTGGGCCAAATTGTGATTTCTGCGTAACTTTACTCTCCGAACACTGCTGCTTCATTTTGTATCATTGGCAATAACCTGAAAAAAATATGACTTTATTGTACAATGCTATGCAATTATGCTATGAGGCTAACGACATTATAAACTTGGCACAGAGGAGAAATGTGTACATGAAATCAACATCTTCCATTGTCTCTGATTGTAAAGCTTATATGCATTTAATAAAAGCTATAAATAATGTAATTAGCTCAATCTAATTGTATGTGTTTCTATGAATAATACTGCTAATGCTAACTCATAACTGTTATTAGCCAGTTAGCATCACCACCATTAGCTATTTACTCTAATGCTAGCTACCAGTTTTGCTAACTGTTAACTTTGAAACGAAAATATGAGGTCGTATAACATTACGCAGTACACTAACTCCTGTTTTGTTCACTAACACATATTTGTACAACACTTTATCATGCTGTGTCTGGAATTCCAGCTGGAAGTTCGGTACATGTGTTCATTTTACCTTATTTGCTGATTTACCATCAGTTGGGGTCTGGCACTCAGGGTGTGGCTGGTGCTCTGCCAAAAGTGGAGGAATATGCTCTCCCAGTGGCTCCAGAGTTGTTTTATTCACAGTCTTCACAGGCTGGGTGACCACTAAGACTGAATTCAGATATCACCTGGTTGTGTAGCAGCTGGAGAATGTGTAAAACCTGTGAATTTATCACAGACAGGACCCACACCCCGGAGAGATGCCTGCAGTTTGAACAGCTCTGGTACTTTAACTCTTTCACCATCACTGACAGCCTTTAAAATATGCTTCATTTTTCTGTTCATGAACTAGTCTCATGTATCTACCACTGTGTTGGGAGGGTTACCTTTAAAATATAATAAATTTCAGAATATCTGCGAACACTGTTACAAATGCAGCCCCATGTAAAGCAGCTATAGTTTAAGTGTCTCATTGAGTAATGAAATAAGCTTTATTAATTCTACAGGTGACATTTATTACACAAAATAAAGTAAAACAAATTAATTCATAAGGAAAACTAGAAGCACTCGGAGAGCACAGACCTCCGCCAAGGCTGATCAGTGGCCCCCCCCGTGGGCCCCCCCACGCCAAGGAGGTTATGTTTTTGCCAGGGTTTGTTTGTCTGTCTGTCTGTCCGTTAGTGTGCAACATAACTCAAAAAGTTATGGACAGATTTTGATGAAATTTTCTGGTCTGCACCCCCCCCTGTGGGCCCCCCCACCCCCGATCACCACTAAAATTTAATTATTTCTTCCTTATCCCATTTCCAACAAACCCTGAAAATTTCATCAAAATCTGTCCATAACTTTTTGAGTTATGTTGCACACTAACGGACAGACAAACAAACAAACAAACAAACAGACAAACAAACCCTGGCAAAAACATAACCTCCTTGGCGGAGGTAAAAATATAGAGTAGTACATAGAGACATGATAACAAGCATAGCAATTTATGAATAAAATGCACAGGTGTGAAAAGTATTCACACTCATTACTCAGTTAGATGTATAGACACTAGGGTTTAAAAAGAGTTCTGTAGAAACTGAATTATCAACTCAAGCTTTTTACTCAAGTAAAAGTGTAAAAGTATTGGTTTCCAAACTACTTAAAGTATAAAAGTAAATGTACACTTCAAAAATCAAAATCTTACCAAGTGTATTTTTCTCATTTCTAGTCAAAATATCTCATCTCTCTTTTTTTTTTCTTTTTTTTTTTTTGCTTAATTCAAGCAAAAAAAAAAAAAAATCTGCCAATGAAACAAGTGAAAATTATCTTTGTAAGATTTCTTGAAATAAGATTTTCAAGACCTATTGTCTAAAAATAAGTTCTTATATCTCACTTACAAGTTACTCTTTAGGTGATTATGTGTTATTTTAAGTGTGATGAAATATTTTGACTAGAAATGCGAAAAATACACTTGGTAAGATTTAGATTTTTGCAGTGTAAGGGGAAAAAAATGCAATTAGAACAAAAGCTTAGGTGGTACTACAGGGGCCTATAGTGCACTACCCCACCTCCCTAAAAAACATTTTTCTAAAGGCCATAATGACTATAATGTTATATTAAAATGTTAATACTGAAAAATGTGGGATCCACTAGGCTACCTGTTTCAGTCGCATATATGCCCATTGAAAATGGTCTTCCTGGCTAATACCAACCTCCTCGCTGGTGCTTAGTCGGGACCTTTCACTCGAGTTCTCTTGAGTCTCTGCCTCGGACATCTTCATACTAGGCTACATGCGTCTGTATGTCCTTGCTGGAGTGTGACGTGATTTGTGTCATGTACAGGTGTGATGGATCATGTACAAACCAACAGGGTGTTGGAATGGTGTATGTTTATAATTCTCATCCAACCACAATCAAATTCACCCTATCCGGATGGCGCGATTCATCTAGATTTTTAAAAAAAATTTAAACGATGACAAGCTGGAAAGAAAATAAGCTGAAATGAAATAGGAGTAACAAGGTTATTATTAAAATGTGAGGGGTAGAAAGTACAGATAATTGCGTGAAAATGTAAGGAGTAGAAGTAATAGTCGGCTGAAAAATAATAACTCCAGTAAAGTATAGATAACCAAAACTTCTACTTATGTAAGATAATGAGGTATTTGTACTTTGTTACTTGACACCTCTGATAAAATGAATGCAACTTATTACATTTCATTAATTTTAGATTACTTTCCATTTGAGGTCAATTAATAGTGAATTCTTTTAAGTGAATTTTTATAGACCCTTCCCACCCCTCCACCAAAAATAATGACACTGAAAATTCATCATAAATGTCTGAAATGGACTATTTTTCCCTTCACTTAAACTGGACTGAACTCCAGTATCAAAGAGGTAATAAACAGAACATTAAACTCAACACAAAAACCTATGTGGGCATTCTTATTCTTATTCTTTTTTCTTATTATTAGGCCTATATTTTTAGTGATTATTTTCTTTCAAAGACAGTAGTAGAAGCCTTTTATTAGCTGTAGGTCACTACTGACTCCAGCTTCTACTGAAAAAAAGTCCTACTGGAACTAATTAATCTGCTAAACCTATCATTAACTGATTAATTGAATGATTAATCAGACAAAACTGATTAGAGTAATAAAAGCCCTAAAAGTCATGGAATACTGGACCAGTTCTTGACCCTCTACAGGGTTGGAGGCTGGAGGGTGCATGACAGTTTGCCCATCCACTTCACATTTGTTTATACACATATGGAGAAGGCTGTGACTGTGTCCCTCTGGGCATCCTGTGGGGACTGCTCTGGGAGTATGGGGTCTATGTCCTGCTGCTATGGCCTGTTTGTCCTCTGCTTGAATGAAGCTAGAGGCTGCTCCAGTTTGACGACCTCATGATTGCATCTCTCCTTTTTACAGATGATTTTGTTCGCCTCAAAGCATAACTGCCGAAGTCATATTTTTGGTCAAATTGTGATATCTGCGTATTTCATTTCCTAACACTGCTGATTCATTTTATATAGATATCACAATTTGGCAAAAAAACAATTTAGGCAATTATGCATGAGGCTAATGATTTGGTCCTGTTGGCTTCATGATGCTGTGACCTTCAGCTCTGGAGGAGTTTGTAGCACGAGTGTGAATCAGACGAAGATCTACACATTTGTGGCCACTGTCCTCAGTCAAAGATGATGATAATGATGCAGTGATGCCTCTGGGTTGGGGATGAGTTTCCCCAGGTGAAGGAGTTGAAGTATTTCGGGGTCTTGTTCACAACTGAGGAAAAGATAGAGCCGACCGAAAAACAGATCAGCGTAGCATTGGCAGTGATGAAGACACTGTATCAGTCTGTTGTGGTGAAGATGGTTAATCTACCGGTGGATATACACTACTATCCTCACCTTTGGCTACGGGTGGTGACAGAAAGAACAAGGCTGTGGACAAGCACAGGGTAGCTGGGCTCTTTCTTAGAATTAGGGTGAGGGTTTCAGTCATCAGGGAGGAGCCACTGCCCCCCCACACATTAAGAGGAGCCAGCTGAGGTGCTTCGGGCATCTGACCAGGATGCCTCCTGGACACCATCCTGGTGATTTGTCCAATGGGGAGGACACTCCAGAGAAGACTCAAGAAATGCTGGAGGGGTTATGTGTCATGACTGGCCTGGAGACGCCTCAGTCGCCCCCCAGGAAGGGCCAGAAGAGTTGGCTGATAAGAGGGTCTGGGGTTCTCTGCTTCTGATGTGTACCTAGATAACTGGTGGAAAATGGATGAGTGGATGGAAGACCTAAAAGACAAATGTTAGAGAGTGCAAACCTCAACAGTGATATTATAAGTTTTCTGTTGTACTACAATATAACTTACGGGTGGGAGGTTTTTAGAGCATAACTACCAGAAGACATCACAAGTATTTAAAGGACAAACAAACTGACAGCAATACATGGAAAGTTATAGTTTTAACTTAATAATCACTTTTTTCTTTTCAGTAACTGAAAGCAATTTCAATTACACTAAAATTGCATGTATTTGTAATTAAATAACTGTTAATGTAACTTATTACTCCACAACACCAGTCTTACTTAATTACAACACCAGTTAACAATGGGATAAAAATACCAGCTCTGACGTCAAGTGAGTGAAACAAACACAGATATTTTTGTGTGTGTATTTATAGTTGATGCAGTGTCTTTTTCTTTGTTTCCTTCCGCAGTACTGCAGGCTATGTAGTTCCTCTGTGGTTCTGATCCATGTCAGCCATCACCAACAATCCCCCAGGAGATGTCCCCCTCGTTGATGACATCATCTCACAGCGTGGGAAGTTGATGGATCCCTTGCCATTTTGGGGCCTGTGGTTTTGATGAAGTGGTGAGCAGGTAGCTGTGGGGGCAGGTGAGGGGAGGATGACTGCCAAAAACACCCATAGCGCTTTGTCAATGTCAGGGAGGTGCACTCAGGGTCCCCATGCAGCCCCGACAGAGATTAAGAGCAGGGAGGAAAGTGGAAGTGGTGTGTGTGCTTGCCTGTGTGTATGTGCGTCTGATATATCAGGTTATCTTACTACACTGCCATCTATTATATAGTGAAATATCTGCTCATGACTCAGTATATGAGCAGCTGGGATGTGAAGTCACACTCAGACCTGCCCCATCCTGTGATTCCATCCAGCCCTTTTTGAACCTTTACCCTGTGAACCAGCCCAAGATAAAGAGTCACCAGGGGAAGTCAAGTGAAGAGAGAAAAGGAGGGAGGATAGATGGAGTGTGTTGCGCTCTCTGTGAGTGTGTAAAGTCTCTGTTCTTCAAACGGTCTCATCTCACTTTAGTCTTCAGCTGTAACAGGCCAGCAGGGGGCCTCACAGCCGGGAAGCACACCACAAGCATATGCAGTTAAAATATAATTTAACTGCATGAAAGCATGTGTGTGGGCATATGGATATGTGCGTGTGTATGTGAGTGTGTGTGTGTGAGAGAGCGACACTGTATATACTGTATATGAGACAAGGACGAGGGGAGATGCAAGGCCTGCAGCCGTAATTCTGTCAAGGGCAAATCAGACCTGTCAGAAAGCATCAAGCCGTGCTGCCATGGCAACGACGTTAGCACCCGCGAAGGTCACAAGATGGAGTGTGTGTTCCCCTCCTGCTGGGCGGCTGTCATGAATGACACACAGCTAAAGCCACACAGACACATGCACACACAAATTCAATCTGTATTAACAATAAACCACAGCACAGAATAGTGTTTATCACCCAAGTGCTTTTTTTTATGGTCAGGAAGGGAGGAAGCGGGATTGTTTGTTACCATGGGAGACAGCTGATACTGTGGTTCAGACTGAGTTGATTTCATTTTGAATTCCTATTTAGGGAATATGAAGAGCTGCATTTCCAATCCATAAGAGATATATCACTCCAAAAGTGTTGTGTTTATTATTGAGTGTCAGGGTTGGACAGTTGAAAACAACATCCATGTAAAATGTGTGTGAGAGCAGACACACAAAAGCATCGCACATCCACACAAATACACAGCAGCAGGTTCACAGGCTCATTAGAGTTTTCTTAGCTGTCTGGAGAGGATCTGTGGGATGTCGCTATCACTTACCTCAACCACGTCTAACATCACCAGCTACACATACACACACAGTACATCTGCAGAGCCACAAGCAAATGTGAGCTCAGAGCAATGTGTATTGTCTTTTCCACAGAGCTGCTGGCTAGATGATGAATGTGCTGCTCTGCTGTGTGTCCTCCCTTTGTTAATAGAGTGATAGAGCCACTGTGGCACCCTACGCTCGCCAACCCCTCCTCTCAGATGCACCCAGGAAGTGGTCATAAATAGGCACATAAAGCCATAAAGCCCTTGGCATCTGAATAGGGTCAAAGAAGCTTTGTAATTTTTTTTTTTTTTTTTGCCTCATTACAACGCTGGAACCTTTTCAGTGCTGCGCTGCCCTTGGAATGAAGTCCTCTGTGTTAATGAGAGACTCACTTAAAGAATGAACAACAAAATTAGGAGTTATAGTGCTTTGACCACCTCAGCCATTTTAGGAAATGATGATTGGTTCTGTACCAGCTTCACCTCTGGGCCCTTGGACTAAAAACCTCATAAACGAACATGACAACACAAGATCTAACATCATTTGCTGCAGCACAGTTTTTGTTACGCCCTCCCCCACCTACTCAGTTGCTGAAGTTCACACCCCGACACCTGTCAGTCATCTTAATGAGCTGTATACTTTAAAGCCCCAAATGAGCATCAGTAAAGTTTTAAATAGACACTGTAGATGCAAAGAGTCATAGGTTCCTGCCGACCAAAAATAATGTTTTCATTCATCATTTTCTGCGCAGTGTTGCTTGTCATGAGTTGTCAGGATCACTACTGCACTTGTGGATTTAAAGGTCCAGTGTATAAGATTTTGTTGGATCTAAATGCGGAAAGGGAGAATCATAATCATAATTATGCATGTACAATCCTGTGAGAAAAAAGCTCATTGCAATGAACTGTGTATATCTACAGAAGTTCTGGTTTTCCTCTATGTTCGCCATGTTGCACCACCATGTTTTTACCTATTAGTTTCATAGCAGGTGTAATAACATCACTTAACATGTTTGTGTATGAACTAGAGCTGATATCCTTGTAATATTTTTTTTTATATGTGGATAAGATAAGATAAGATAAGATAAGATAAGATAAGATAAGATAAGATAAGATAAGATAAGATAAGACATACTTTATTGTCCCCGTGGGGAAATTTTTCCTGGACTCTGTTCAGCTGCAGTTTACAGGTGAACAGAATATTAAATGAATGGTATTTTATAATTTATTTACAAACACAACTACCTGTATTTGAATCACATGCAGTGTTTGCATTGCAGAATCATGCCTGGTTTTAATGCAGTGGCTCCTGAGCAACCAAAGATCATAGGTATCATATATTGGTTATCAGTCTTATCCCTTGTGTATATTTCCCTAGTATCTCAGAATCCTTTAATTATATTACGCTTTATATAGATGATGAGATATTCAAAGCCTGACAATTTTATGTTGAGAAATATTATTCTGAAACTGTTCCACAATTTGTTAGCAGTTTTGTTGCTGGTACGAGTAGAGTGGAAAACCTCCATTCATTTGTTCTTCTAAGAGGTTCTACTTTACCAAGATGCTCTTTTTTGTGGCCAGTCATGTTGCTGACCTTTTACCAATTCAGCTAATTTTTTGCAATATGGTCCTCTAGCTGTTTTTTTTAATTTTTTTTTAGCACCAATCACCTGGCCGCATTTTGGAGATCCATTGCTGCTATCAAATTCAAAATTACCTTATTTTTTTCTTAAAACAGTACATTTTCTTTAAAACGAACAAACAAACAAACAAAAAAAGTCTTTTTTTATTTATACTTTACACACTGCCCCAATTTCTTTGGAGTTCGCAAAAAATAAAATACAATAAAAACTTACTGCATCTTGAAAAAAGTCACACTTTTTTTTTGTTTTTTGCACCAATGTTGCATTCAGTATTGAATAACAAACGGCATATCTAATAGCAATTAGAACAAAGCCATAATGGTTTAAAGAAACACAATCCATTCAGATGAAACAATCACAGTATCAAAGTCCTTACATATGGTTAGCTCATCAAACTTTAATAACTAATTAATATCATTTAGCCATATTACCAACTGAAAGACAACTACAGAACACTGGGAATAGGCTGCTGAATATTAAGACAAATAGCAGAAACAGTGCTGGTATTAGTCGGTAGATAGTAGATAGTAAGCTTGAAGTAGAAGCAGAAGGTAGAAAGCCATGCAATACTTACACAATGTCATAATAAACATCATTACATTTATTTCTGTAAATTCTTTTTTGACCTAGGAGAGTTAGACCACCCTGCGATGAACTGGCGAAATGTCCAGGGTGTACCTTTGCCCCTATGTAGCTGGGATAGGCTCCAAGCGACCCCCGTGACCCTAGTGAGGATAAAGCAGGTTGAGAAAATGAATGAATGAATGACAGTTAGACCACTGTGTAAAGTCTTCTCCATCACATCCCATACATTCTCCTTGGGGTTCAGGTCTGGCCTCTGTGGTGGTCAGTCTATGTGGGAAAATTATGTCTCATGCTCCTGAACCACCCTTACACAGTTGAAGCTGATGAATCCTGGTACTGTCATCTTGGGATATGCCTGTGTCATCATCAAATAAAGAATCCACTGGTGTTCAGACCTGGGGCCTGATGTATAAAGCGTGTGTACGCACAAAAACTTGGCATACGCCCTTTTCCACGCTCACGTTCAGATGTATAAAGAGTGAAATGACCGTGGAAATGTGCTGTGCTCCACACCAAGTCCATAGCTGGGGTACGTACGTTTCTGGTGCTTTTGAACCGCTTGTGACACTTAGAGGTGACACTGAGAAACTGTTAATAATGTGAAAAAGGTCATTCCACAGAGCGATGTGCACATCAAAGATACACAGATGAACAATGAACACACCGGCACATCATCCTACTGCCAGAGCAGCACATCTACCCACCATACCATACCATACCATACCATACCATACCATACCATACCATACCAACTTTATTTATAAAGCACTTTAAGAACTTTACAGCTGGCCAAAGTGCTGTACACCAACCATAAAACAAGGAATTAAATAAGTAAATAAAACTAGTGAAAACACAGGGTGTTAAGTGGGCTAAGAACAACACAATACAAACATAAAAACAAAGACAAGTTAAAACCACCAGAACCAGATGAACCCTGGACCCATCAATGCCAATCCTGCCCGGGAGGACATTAAGCCCAGCAACAACCATAAGAGACAAGGACACAACATTCACTGGTTGATAAATACATTTAATGTTGTGTTAATGTCTGTGAGAACATTTGTAAGTCAGTCCAGGTGCTCACTGATGATTGTCCTCACAATGTCCTCTTTTGACTCGGGTGAGCACGGACCCATGCCGGTTGGACGGGCATCAGCAGCTGGCTGTTAGCGGACCAGAGGACCGGCTAATGCTGGGGAGGCAACAGGAAGCCTCTGTGATAGAAGGCCGATACTGCACCTCACCGTCTCCTGCCTCATTGTTGGACAATAATAATTTGAGTGATTAAAAATGAGTCAGAGTCTTTGATTTCCTCTTTTATATCCTGGCATGATTACGCATGAACCTTTATCTTCTTTGGCTGTGATCAGACTGTGTATGACCCGTAGAATGAACTAATGTGTAAGCTACACAAATACTAAATATATATTTACCTTGGGGGTGATCCGAGTCAGCCCTGTGAGACCAGTGTCACCAACAATATCGTCTACTCTCTGCTCAAACAGGCTGAGTTCATCCTTTTCTCTTTTTCCACCTGTTTTGGCCTCTGGTTCATGTCCACTTTGACGTCATCATCTGAGAATGCAGAGAGGGGAATCCCAGAGGGAATCCCACCTGCAGACCCTGTTTATTAGGCCTGTAACGGTACACGTACCGAACCGAACCGTTTCAGTACACACCAGTTCGGTACACAGCTGTACCAAAACGGCACAGTATGTTGAGAAAAAGAAATAGAAACGAAAGACATTGTTTGATGTGGAGCTTAAAATCTGCGCAAGTTCCACACGGACATATGGAGGGAAGCACACAGTGACCTGAAATAGCAGCTAATACAAGGTAAAAACAAACCCTAACAAATATGATGTCAACCTGGAAGGAAGAGACTAGAGACCCTCCGCCATCATTACAGTCCTGTTTGGGATCAGTTCAGGTCCCAGTGAAAGACAACAACGAGGAAAGAGACGTTAATAAGATGGACGCTGTTTACCGCCTATGAACTACGGTAGTTCTAAAACACTTACACTAGCTCTCTCTCTCTCTCGCACGCTGTATAACAGAGGAATAGAACCCTGAGTTAGACGTTGAAGGTATATAAAGTTTCACTTTCGTTTCACGCCAGCGTTTGTTACGTTAGTTATGGACCCCCCACCCACCCCCCCCCCAGCTCCGACCAAAAAAACTAAAAAAACAAACAAAAAAAAACCCATCTCCCCAACAAATTGCACCCTGCACACGTGCGCGCGCACGTACACTAAGTGTCCTAAACTGTTTGTTATCTGTCCTAAAATAAATAATTTGGTTAATTTTTTGTTGTCAAAGTTGCTCTTCAGTTTGTTTAAAGAGAATACCAGTTTGTCCTCTTGTTAATGTTGCACTTCATGTGGATTTTTTTTGGTATTTTTATGCAGAATGTGAACTGATAGAACTGTGATTTGATTTTTATTGCTTGTTCAAAACTACCTGTCAGGGAAAAGAGCAATATTAATGTATAAAACACGTAGTAATATTAATAATTTATTTTATTTTCTATTTGATTTATAGCAGCAGAATTATATTCCTGTTTTTCTATATTCTATTGTGTCAAAAATTGTGGGAAAATTTTTCACAAATTCATAATAAATGCATTAAAGACATTTTGAGGGGTTTTCTTTCTTCCCGTACCGAACCAAAAAAAAAAACGAACCGTGGCTTTCAAAACCGAAAACATACCGAACCGAAAATTTTGTGTACCGTTACAGGCCTACTGTTTATACTGATTTGCATATTCAAATGTGGGCGTGGAGAGGGAGGAGTCAGGTACTCCAACATATGTGGTCAATTCCACGCTGATTGGGATGTATAAAGGAAGTGCACGTGGATTCGGGTGTGCACTCAGTTTTATTCATCTGGATTTTTTTGTGCGTATGGACCTTTCTGGATTTAAGCGTACACCAGGTTTCAGTATGAAATCCATACAAGTCTTTATACATGAGGCCCCTGGTCTTTCAGTTGATTCGTGTTCTTCTGACTTCATTTTTTTTGGGCACATAACATTGCTGAACCTTGACCTGACCAACTGAAGCAACCCCAGATCATAACACTGCCCCCACAGACTTGTACTGTAGGCACTAGGCATGATGGGTAATCACTTCATCTGCCTCTCTTCTCACCCTGGTGTGCCCAACACTCTGGAACAGGGTCGATCTGGACTCATCAGACCTTTTTCCATTGAACTACACTCTAATCTTTATGTTCTCTATGAAAGAAGCTGTATGTAAGATTTATGTTCCAAGTAATCCTAAAATGGCCCTGAATGTCACCAGACGTTAAGGAATCATGTTCACTTCAAATACTGTATCACTGACAGTATTAGTCCCACCAGAATATTTGCATTTGAAAAGATAAGTGGCAGCCCACAAGTACTATTTATATTGTCATTTTTTATTTTGGTCTGATGCTCCACCCATCACCTATCTCCCAATCACGAAGTCAGTAGCGTTTCGGCATCCAGGTTGCCATTTTTCACTGAGCTGCAGCTAGGAATATTTCTGATCATAAATGTCTGACATTACTAACACTAAAGGGCCTCTTATTATTCCCAAATACATCATGACAAGGTGAGAAACAAAACAAGGATATGTATGGGAGATGTTTTTGAAACATGGAGATGGCTGAAAGTGAGAATTTGAGAAGAATTTGAAGACCGACGCCGGGCCTCATCGGGCCTGGGTCTCCCATGGATCACGGGAGAGCCAACCAGGTGCTGGATCTGGCTCATGCTGGATCTGGCAACCCCTAGTCTGGGGGTAGGAGATGCCATGATCTACAGTAATTTGAATGTGATTGCAGTACCAGTTTTGGCCACAAACCTGCATACTACTCCTTTAAATTGATGGTTAACCCTATAACACCAAACATATCATATTTGATACATGAGTTTTGTAGCCCTCTACATGATCAGTGTGATTTTTTTTTTTCTTGAAAAAACCTGATGTATACAATTAGATACATGCAATACACAGATAATCCATCAGGGGGAGGATTCATTCACCAGAGGCCTTTCCAATGACACGAGAAGATCATCATTAATGAGGAAGGAGGCAGAACTTTGTCAATTTTGAAAAGGAATTACCAATTTATTAGATTTGTTTGTGTTATATTGTGTTTTTGTTAATAATAATATTTGAGCATTGAGACCCAGTGTATCAAATATGATACAAAATTGAAACTCATACATGGAAATTGATATTTGAAAAAAAAAACATTTTTTGGTTGTTCAGAAGGACCAATAAAGGCTCCAGTTTCAAAGAACTGGAATTTTCTGTCAATTATTTAATGGTTCAGGCTTTACAGCAGGGGTCTCAAACTCAGATCCTCGAGGGCGGGTATCCTGCATGTTTTAGATGTATCCCTCTTCCAACACACCTGATTCAAATGATAAGCCTACCATCAAGCTCTGCAGAAGCCTGATAACGACCGTCAGGTGTGCTGGAAGAGGGAAACATCTAAAACATGCAGGATACCGGCCCTTGAGGATCTGAGTTTGAGACCCCTGCTTTACAGGGTTAAGGAGTGGGAAGCTACTCATTGCATCAGGTAGACTTAAAAAACTTGTTGCAGCTGTAACATAACAATCACTTCAGTAATTATCCAATGGAAGGATCATATCTGTTGAGTTAGTTGGTGACTTTCTTGGTCAGGCCGTGCATATCTTTATGTCACTCAAAATGTCCTTTTGGCTCATCTGGTTTCCAGCTTTCTTGGGGTGTTCAAGTATCTCACCTGGTAGAGAGTGTACTACTATACTTCAAGAGCTGGAAGTTACCATCATGGCAGCCAAAGGCACTCTGGGCACTTAGCTGCAAGTCATCCCATCTGTCTCTCTCTAGTGTTTCTATCAAAATTCACCAAAAATGCCAAAATAAATCTTGAAGCAATAAAATATGGAATTTATCCAAACCCTCAGCAGTCATGGGCCCTGAGAAGTAAATTGAAGTGGTTATGAAGTTTTGCTGCCTCACTCAGTTGACTTGCTACCTCACTGGGTTGTAGTTACAGTTTATTTTGGACAGATGTAAGCAAACGAGCAAACAAAAATCACACAGAACAGAACCAAAACAAATATTTGCACAACACACAGTTTTACTCGCTGGATTCTGTTCTGTGTTCTGTCTGTTTGTATAAAGTATCCAAAATGTACCGCAAAGTGTTTCTCAGTGGAAACCTCTCAGCATTTAGACCGTGACAAACTTCACAGTGGTCACGGGAATGGTTGATCAAAGTACTTGTTAGCCAAGGTACTGGTTTTCCGTATTGCTTGTAGTATATAGAATACAACGCTGTATACCTGGCAAAAGCATCAAAGTGAGCCGTCAAGAGTCTTTATTGCAGTTTTCTAATTGTACGACTCGCCAATGTTGTCAGCATGCGGCTTTTTGTCAGAAGCTGAATAGTCAGTTATGATCTTTTATCACTGTGGGTGCCGTACTGTGTGGGTGACACACTTTCATCATGGTGTAGTTTAACTGTATACCCTGTTGAACAAAACAAACCTCAGCCTCAGGGGTTCCTTGTGTCTAAACATAGACCTCAGAGGATCATTTTGATCGGCTGCAAAGTTCCCAGGGTAGTATTTTGGTTCTAGTCGTATTGTAAGTATAGGGGCTGTGTGTTTGGCCATGCATTAAACACTCAATGTGGTGTGACATTTCAATAAAAATAAGTTACACTCTTTTTGTTTCATATTTGCTGTTGTAATCACTGATAAAGTGGGTCACAGCTTCCTGGGAAAAATCCCTGGGTGTATACAGGCTGTACTGAATTGCATGTTTCTGGTTGCAGCAGCACTGGTTTGATTAGAATAAATATATATGGGCTCATACTGTAACATCAGTGGCAAAACACACAAAGAAACACTCAGTACCAACAGTAAGCGACTAATGGAGAAATCGAGGGAAATTATTATGGGACAAGTGGAAGATAAGTGGGATAAATAAACAAAAATGGAACCTGATTTTGTGCCAAATATTGAGTGAAAAACAAATCTGCCTTTCTTAAATAAAAAAAAAAAAAAAAAAAAAAAAGAAAACAGCTCAAGGATGAGACAGGATTATAACACATTTTTTGCCTCATACTTCAGGCTCACACTGCTTGTAAAATGCTGCCTAAGGTAGCCGTTGCTGTCTGCTGTCAATATGTCTGTAGAGATTGACAACCCAGGTCATGGTTGGGTCACATATCCCAAAGTGCTCAGTGAAGACAACAGAACCTGTGAATGTAGTTGCATGTGAAACGGAAAAAAAAAAACTTGCAGGTTTAGATTTAGGTGATTTGTTTCCATCTGGGTTTGTCTGTTTGTCTGTGTGTTTATCTGTTCGCAAGATAGCTCAAAAACTTATGGACAGATTTTGATGAAATTTTCAGGAAATGTTGATACTGGCACAAGGAACAAATGATTACATATTGGTGGTGATTGGGGGGGGGGGCTGATCTGCCTTGGCAGAGGTCTGCACTCTCTGAGTGCTTTTCTAGTTGCATATGTTTTTGCATGCTTAGCTGTTAGTCTGGACTGAACTACATCATCACTCAAATCAGTGGCAATGATTGAAACATATAAACATACAAGTGCCTACTCAAAGGTCTGCGTTTAAAACTGTACATAAGAAAAAGTTTGTAGGTTTTATCAGCAGAATGCACTTAGAGTCGTAACTGTCACTGTTTTGGGATTCATTTTACTGCTGCATCAATGTATATGTTGCATTTTACTACTGTAGACGTAGGTTAAGATCATGTGAACTATTTCATGTACTGGTGGGGAGTTTAATCTATAGCAGTGCATCTGTAGCCGGTGTTTGTTGGGTTGACACCCTAGTGTTGCTACTACCTCTATGTTGTGTTTGTGGATGGTGGGGAATGAGACGAGGGCAACTTATCCCTCACCAACAGGGGAATTGGTTCTGTGTAAAACATGAAAATCAGTGCAGCAACTTCTCACAAGCACACCTTTAAAAGAAAGGGAACAATGCAGCAAACTGAAAAACTGCTGCCATGCTACTTTAGTTTAACTTAAAATTGGAAACTTAGTATATTACACAAACTGTTGTACTCGATAGAAGTGCATAAATAAATAAATACAGTCCAAATAAACACAATGACAACAAAACTTTATCATGTAACATATGCACCTCTGTTACCATGTTTTGACACTTTATAAACAGGAACACTTCTAAACCTTACCTCTCCTCACAGAATCCTGAGTCCAAGTGAGAGGAATTGCATGAGTGCACAGGTAATGATGACTCTGAAAGATCAACGGCCACATAGCGTAAACGCAAATGACCAAAACGATGCAAAAACAGCATAACCAAATCAAAACATGGATTTAGTCAAATATAAATCCTTTACAATTACACATTCTTCCTACTAGCAGCTTTGTACTCATGGTGCAATTTTATGATAGCATGATAAGTAGAACTTGTGTGCCACCACTATCCATTTGTAAACTACCATTTAATCATGCATTGTGCAGGTAATAATTTGAGACAACATGTGAGGCATGAAGGGAAGAGCATGTATTTGTTTGGCCTGTCAAGCATGATTAAATCCATACAGTGGTAGTGAACTGCAGCCTTCACATTGTAGCATGGTCTGGTAGGAGTAGAAATGTAATGAACGGCAGCATAACCACCAGTGTTGGGCAAATAACTTCTAAAAAGTAATTAGTCATAGTTACTAATTACTTGTCCAAAGAAGTAATTGAGTTAGTGATGGAATGACTCCTTCATAAATGTAATTAGTTATCAGGGAAAGTAATTATTGCGTTACTTTTTTGAAAAACCGTCAAATATGTAAAAGGAAACAGATTTTGAAGCATGTTTCACGGTCCGTTGCATAGAGTAGAACAGCAGACAGGTACTTCATACCATAACTGTGGTGAGGCTGGGGTCCACCAGGGCCCGGCTTTTCCAGCACATAAGTGCATATCTGCATTTATAGGAAGAAGATGCTCCTCCAGTTAATCCCACATCTCCACTTTTTTCAGTTGCTCCTCCCTGATCTAGCAGTAAATTTCTTCAGTCCAGTCAATTGGACTGTCACTGATAACTCCTCCCCTTAAGTTAGCTGTGTACATAGCTGCGTTCAAGTGAATGGAGTGTGCTGCAGACAACTGAAGCTCGGAGATGTCATTAGTTGTTCAGGTGAAGGCAGCATGGACAATTCAGACTGATGTGGTACACAGGTGAAGCATGAAGGCA
This sequence comes from Sphaeramia orbicularis, assembly GCF_902148855.1. Lineage (NCBI taxonomy): Eukaryota > Metazoa > Chordata > Actinopteri > Kurtiformes > Apogonidae > Sphaeramia > Sphaeramia orbicularis. The sequence goes on along the minus strand of NC_043979.1, from coordinate 14,706,769 downwards.
GTGTGGGCAATTTCAATATAAGAAGGGCATGTAAACGAACGGCTCACAATCGGTTGTTATCGTTGACTTAAAAGAGGCGTTCAAAAGTGTCGAGTCGTCCGCGAATGTCACATCTGTTGTGCCTGGCTGAGCGAGCCAGGATGGATAAAATCACCCAGAATACCTGACAACATTTGAATACAGACATAAAATTGTGCCTAGTAGGTAGCCAGGTAATGTTTCCATTCATTTGGCGAGTTTGGCAGTGATTGGGCCTGTGAAGGCTGAGGAAAACCTGTAAAAACAGACTCCTGTGCTGCAACATCGATCGGACATCAATGTGATGGACACAGGGCGGGGCCGAAACGTGCATTATACAGGTAGGATTTTGGATCAAAGGTTGTGACTGAAAAGGTTAAAATTGATGTGATTTTTGTGTTTCCTGCACCAAAGATAAGTAGTTGTAAGCAGCTCACTACTATTATTTGTTATAAACTATATATTTATACATTAACCCTTTGATGCATGAATTATGAAGACCTTAGTCAAGATTTTTTTCCAGAGTGTTTTTCCTGAGTGTTTTTATTCATCTTTAGGCATTAAAAAAACAATGTGATAGATTTTTTTTTTTTTTTTTTTAACAAATCTAATTTTTATGGAGTTACAAAAATGTCCACTCAGCTGGACACCATGTGTTTAATTTTTGAAGCAAAGAAACATGTATTTAAGATGCAATATAAGAAATGGATCTACTGTGTGAAAACTATGAAATAAAAACATTTTTAATGCAGCTAATCTGATGTTTTGTCACATTTTAACATACTCTAACACTAACTATTACTCACTTCATGGAGATAATATACTAAAAATAAGTTTTTGTTTAAGAAAACTGTTAATTACAATCTAATAATAACTAGCAATTGATTTACACTCAAACATGTTACTGCAGATCAGGTTTATCAAGAACAGCAAAGTTACAGTAATGGTATGAATTGCGGTGTTTAGGATGATGCACAAGCGTCCACTGTGTTGGCTGATATGGAACTAAAATAACCAAATCCATGAATATACAAGAGAACAGCTGGAGAATAGCTGTCCACTGTAGTGACCAGTGTGCATGAAAGGGTTAAATACTTATTTATGGCCATGCTACTGCCCAATGCTACATTTTGATCAATGCATTTTTTAGTTGCTCCTGGGTTAGATAGTTATTTTATACAAATTAAGACAACAGACCAACTATTTGTTTAGTTCTATAGTTGTTTCTCTCCTTATTTTGCCATATTTGTGTGTTTTTCTGTATTTTTCTTCGAAACAGTCGCACTATCTCAAGGCCCCCTGGCAGCTCTCTCAGGCCCCCTAGTGGGCCACAGCCCCTGCTGAGAACTGCTGCTCTTGACTCTCCCCTGTGACTTTCCATCAACGGGGAGATTTTCAGCATAGATGGATGATATATATGTTTTCAGTGAGGTAGGGAGTTGACAGGTTGAATGACAGATTATGTCAGATACTGCTCTACTGCTTTAACCATATTCTGGCTTTACCTTTAGCATTGTATCTTTTCTATATTTGTTTGTTTTATTTGAAGGAGAAAACTGCAAATATAAGGTGTATATTTTCAGATTGTGTTGTTTGTTTACATTATTCCCCACTTTCTACATCTTTAACTCAGTTTATCAAAACGGTTCTGAATGAACACATTTGGTGATAAGTAGTTTTCATTGCACAGAAGGTGGATGAATGCAGTGATATAGTGGAATACATAAACCAGTGCTTTCCTCTGAGATGGAACAGAGTAGAAGTATGAAGCTGCATGAAAAGGAAATACTCAAGCCAAGTACAAAGGCTTCAGGTTTTACTTATTAGTCACTGTTACACAGAGATCTTGGAAAAAAGGGGAGATGGTGATTCCACCTTTTTGCACCCATTGACCGATTTCCACAGCCAAGCCAAAGGAGTACCCAGGTGAGACAGGCTGGACTTTTACGCAGCGGACCTGTGTTCCGGAATCAAAGGGGTGGTAATGCAGCGCAGCGAATAGCGTGACGTATAACTTGTGTGTCGGAAAGACCCTGAGCATAGCGGTGTTGCTAACCTCTCTTTCACCATTCCACAAATATTAGCATGGTTGGAGTCCTCCGCCCGAAGTGACAACAGCTCGCGGATCTCGGTGTCTCCCCAGTTTGACATCTTTCTGGTTGCATTGATATGTTTGTTTACTGTACACGACCCACGCTCATTTTTAAATCCCCCCAGTGCAAGGGTCATACATGCAATACGTCATCAAAACAACACCTTAGTTGCGAAAGGAGAGGTGTTCCTTTTACATAGTGTTCTGGAATCATGATTCACAGCTCTGTTACTACCTCCAGAGGCGTTACAAAGCCACGATAAAGGTGGGACCAAATGTTTTCTTTCAGGGGCCACATTCAGCCCGATTTGATCTCCAGTGGGCCGCACCAGTAAAATAATAGCATAATAACCTATAAATAATGACAACTCCAAATTTTTGTCTGTGTTTTAGTGCAAAACCCCCCATTAAATTATTAAAATACTTACTTTTATGAACTATCCAAACAAAAAAATGTGAATAACCTGAAAAAACTGAAATTTGTTAAGAAAAATAAGTGCAATTTTAACAATATTCTGCCTCAACTGGTCATTTCTACATGTGCATTATGGATCGGATCTACAAAGACACTAAACACTTAATAACAGGCAGAAAATAGTTAAAATTTTGCTTAATTTTCTTTAGATATTTCAGCTTGTTCATATTTGTTCAGGTTATTCACATTTTATTAACTATAAATTTGAAGTTGTTATTATTTATAGGCATAGTGTAATATTATTTTTTTCACATCAAACCAAGAAGAAAATATGGAGTCATTGTTTTTTGTAGGTTTTTATACTCTCTATATATTATTTTATTGTAGATCATATTGGCCTGTATGTGGAACCTGAACGAAAATGAGTTCCACAGCCTTGACTGTGGAATTTTTGCACTTTGCAAATTCATCCCACGGGCCAGATTGGATCCTTTGGCCCCCGGGCCACATGTTTGAGACTCCTGATATAGAACAAGCTGCATACATTTGCATAGTGAAGACATGAGTGTGTGTGTCTACATAAATCTTCTTTTGTTATTTATGACGTCTTTATTCGTGGCAGTAGAACACATGTGTGGTTGTGACAGCTGCTGTCAGTCCACTTGTGTCAAAGTAACTGTGACAGTGATTACTGGGCACAGCATCACAAAACACCACAGAGGTGACCATTTAGCACCAAGATGTTGCCAAAATAAGAACAAAAATGACAGATTATCACAAGGCACTGGAGGCCAGCGACACCCTTCAAGCCATCCGACATCTAAGCCCTTCTGGATCAAGGCCTCTTGTATTTGGTCCCTCAGTCTCTTTTGGCGTGCTGGCTTTTGTCTCTGAGCTATTTGGGAAGCAGAGGGGGGATTTAGCATAAGGCGTCTTGGTGGACAAGCACAAAAAAAAACAGGCATGAGTAAAGAAAGGCCTCTCAGCATTATAATCCTTTGTCAGAGATCAAGAGTGCCAGCTCATACAAGATTTTTGCATCATATGTTCAGCTTCACTTTGTAACCTTTACAGCGCGGCGTTCCTCTGTTTTCCACTCTTGTCATTTTCAACTGAAGTGCTATTTAGTAAAAGAGAATTGCAGGAAAAAAGCAAGAGGAAAAGAAAAAAAAAGGCTTTTCAAAGTTGCGATGTTTGACCTAGAAAAAGTGCCTACGAATCCTCTTTGAATTAGTGTTTGGAATTAGAAGTGGCAGCAGCACAAGCTTCAGCTTCAAAAACAAATGAATAACAGTCAGGTTCCGATTTCCAGGGTCAGACTTCAGCTTTATTTGCTGGAGCAGCTACATCATCATCTTTTGTGTTTAGTACATTCTAATTAATGGTACTGGTGGATGTTTGATCAGTTCAGTGATGTTTATCTGCTTTGATGGGAGGAAACTGCCACCATCACGGGCCCTCAAAGGCTCGTGTGCATGTTCACATGCTGTTTATGGCTTTATTCATCCAACACTGAATCTACGCTGGAAATGCAACCTCACACATGTACATATTTGTTTATTAGTGCGATTTTACACACAAGTAAGTGAACTGCAGGGATATTGAATCGTCTACATTATGTTTGGTTACAAAGTGCTCTCTCTGTCACACACACTCACAGTCACACAATGTTGTGACTGATAAAATGATCAAATGGCGGCAGAGCGCTGATTACAAGGAGTGATTCACCGTCAACAGATGTTGTGTGATCATAAACAAGAGGATTTTTGTCAGAGCCATGAATCAAACTGCCTGCCCTAATGCTGCTGCGTGCGGCACAGCGCCTCATCAAGGTGCTATTATTATTCCAAGCAAACTTGTATTTCAACTCTGAGAACAGAGCAAGTGGCTAAACTAAATCTCAGGTTGAGTCACCGCGCCGCTTTGATCACAAGTAGGAGATTCAAAGTTTGTTCGAGATCAAAAAACTTTAAGTCGAGAATTCTCTGTCTATCTATCTCTTCTGTAAACTCCTTCTGTCATAGAGTGTGTACCGCTATGAACACAATGCCTTTACCAATGTCATTACGACTAAAACTAATAACACATTATAGCAATAGGGGTTCTCAAAGGTCTATTAAACTGGAACAAAACCAGTTAAAATCAAATTTAATCAAGGCTTCATGCAGTGTTTGTGACTGCGCTCAACATTGCTTTACTTAATCTTTGCTTGATATTTGAGGAAATTCTCTAGGCACATTGCAGCTCACTCCATTACACACTTCTATGATTTGCTATGCACGCTCGCTGAGAATTATTCATGTACTTCAGAGTGCTGTTTATTCTGTTTGTCCACAGCTGTGTGATATGCAAAGAAGTAATGCTGGCTTCAACACTCTCGACATGATACATGAATGGATAACACCTCTTTCTACAGCGGGGATAGTCCCGTTGAATGGCAGTTTTCTTCTCCTTCTACAGGATGAAATGACTTACAGATACAAAATAAACAATGTTTTATTTTCTGACAATGTTCTGAGCTACATCTTAGGTGTCCAGGACTCAGAGAATGATATCTATTCCCTGTACATTTTTTCTGTATCTAACAAAGTCACCACGGACCATGACGATATTTTTCTCTCTACATCTGTAAATACACACACACACACACACACACACACACACACACACACACACACACACACACACACACACACACACACACACACACGGTTTTTATAGTTTACAAGAAAAGAACAACACAGAAAAAATGTGGAAGCGCTGATCTAATATTTTCTAAGGGACCTGAGTGAACTGTCTCTTAAAGCATTGTGGGACAGTAGTGGGGCTTTCAGAGATGTGTTTGGACACATTTTAGATGCTTGACTACATGCAAAAGTCAAAGCAAAGACATAAGTAGTGTTCAGCTGAGATCTTCTTTATGGTTACTGATCCATTTCCCCATTTTCATTGGGGATTTGGTTCCTCAACCTCATCAAAGGGCAAATAATTATTGGAATAATGTATATGTATAAGTATACGTAAAATAGAATAACATTACTGCACACAAATCTTACATATTGGGTGAATTTTGAAACAGACAGTTTTATGATTTTTGTTTTTGTTATTGTTGTTGTTAATTTGACTATTTTAGAACATTTGATAACTGCAAAAAACAAAACAAACAAACAAACAAACAATCAAACAGTAACAGTATAACATACCATGAAACAATATGCTATGATACAATATAAGATAAAACACCAAAATAAATAAATAAAAAAATAAAACTCGAGAGTAGAGTACAGTTTTTTGTGTGTCTTTTAAGGCTGTGCACATATTTCCTGTATTTGCTTGCTGTGCCTGAAGAAAAGAATAAAAGAGAATGAGAAATAAATATGTATATTCATTTCAACATGCAAAAACAACAAAGCTAAAGGTGGCCTGAGACTGTTGATAATATTGTACTTTTAGGTCATTCCACTCAGTTATGAAAGAACTATTCCTGTGTGTCTGAAGTTGACACAACAGTGTAACACTATATTCAGTGCACAATTTGGATTTTTTGGTGAAATCCGATTTTTTGTGTGCTTGTTCATATTACATTTTAAATCTGACTTCTATCAGTTTTGAGTATGAACTCAATGTAATATGTGACAATGCAGGCACGCACTGTGTTTATGGAGGTAAAAATATTTTTCCCTGCTACTCCTCCTCCTGGGATGCAGAATTGTGATGTTTGGTGCATTTCAATGACGTAAAGGTTGAATAAATGAGACGCGGCTGTTCACACACTGAAGTTGCATTGCAAAATATCAGATACGGATCAGATTTAGAATCACATATGAAAGTGGCCCAGGTCAGATTTGAAAAAATCGGATTTATGCTGTTCAAACTGTCTTTAACAGATTGGATACAGGTCACATATGAGAAAAAGAAATCGGATTTGGACCACATTTATCTGCAGTCTGAACATAAAGGAAGTGAATGACTATTTTAACTAAGGCTATGTTCAGACAGCAGGTCTTAAAGCACAGTTTGGAGTTTTTGGTAAAATCAGATTTTTTTGTGTGCTTGTTCATATTACACATTAAATTCGACTTCTATCAGTTTTGAGTATGAACTGAATGCGACCTTGAAGTGACCCACATGCACAAAAGAGGTTCTGGCATAATATGTGACCACGCAGGCATGCACTGTGTTTATGGAAGTAAATATGTTTTTCCCACTGCTCCTCCTCCTGGGATGCAGAATTGTGATGTTTGTTGCATTTCAGTGACGTAAAGGTTGGATAAATGCAACCTGGCCGTTCAGACTGAAGTTGCATTGCAAAATATCAGATATCGGATTTAGGACCACATATGAAAGTGGCCTGGGTCGGATTTGAAAAAATCGGATTTATGCTGTTCAAACTGTCTCTAACAGATCGGATGCAGGTCACATACGGGCAAAAAAATTGGATTTGGTCCACATTTGCCTGCAGTCTAAGTGAATCACTATGTTAACTAAATGTGTTTCTGTGGTTCAGACTTGGAATCTGTCTTTTCCATTCGATGCTTTGTGTTGACTCCAGGAAGATGAGAACTGTGTGCTCTGCTGTGCATGTAGAGTAAGTCAGACTGTAGCTGGGGACTGCCTCATTAAGGTGTTAATTGGGTTGGTTACCTGCACTGTCCCTCACTGCCCTGGGCCGTATGTGTGTGTGTGTGTGTGTGTGTGTGTGTATGTGTGTGTATGTGTATTACGCTCATGCATGTGGGTGGGTGCTTGAAAAAATAAAACGACATAAGCACAAGTGCGCAGATTTGCGGGGAGATGGAGATGGGATCTAGGGGGAAACCTGGACCTCTTGGGGAAAGAGGGGGAATCAAAACCAGACAGGAGGTTTGATGAGATGTTATTTGATTTCTGATTGATACAAGACCTCTCTAATTGGCCTACGCTGTGAGAGAGATGGCTCCCAGGCACAGCTGTCACTGGATCAGATGTATGCTGATGTGTCCCTGCATCATCAATGACCTTTTTGAAAATGAAGGCCCGTGCTACGGAAAGCCGTCATGTTGAACAGAGCATGAGATGGCGACTGGGATAAAAAAAATTAAGTTACTGACCTAATTCCTCTCATCACAATTTATTTTCCATGACAAATGTTTTTTTTTTTTTCTTATTAAAAAGGGGCAACTAAAAATACAAACAGAACAAACCAGAGTCAGACGTCATATTTTGCTTGGGGAGGATGATGGAACTTGATTTTATAGATTCAACTTGGCTCTTACTGATGGAAGAAATCTGTCAAAAACATTTCTTTGGAGGTTGATCTTTGAAAGTAACTATGTGACTTTATGTTAGGACTTGTTTGCACTAAACTGTTGTATTCACCACATTATGAAACTATCCTCATGGATGGATTGATGATGTTTTGGGGCAGAAGAATGTAAATATGTAAAAAAAAAATATTTAACTTTAATTCTAATTCTATATTATATAAATATTTATATAACTACCAAATTTCTTATTTTTCTCTTTATATTTCATTTTTCACTTGTTTGTCATTTTTTACCCCTCAGCCAACTTTGGGCCAAAGGGGTATTGTAATTGTTTTGTTGTCTGTCTTTCTGTCTGTCTGTCTGTCTGTCTGTCCATTCACAAAGTAATCACATTATCTGAAGAATGCATTTAGATATCTGCACCAAATTTATACTGTGGATGCATCTTGGCATGGAGCAGAAGCCTATTGAAAATAGGTCACCTTGACCTACTTTTCCAAGGTCAAATAGCGACATGTCTTTTCAACGACGTAATCACATTATCTGAAGAATGCATTGAAATTTACACAAAGACAATCTAATGGGTAGGGGTATTAAAAAAGTGTAGCAGGTTGTGTTTCTGTCTTTTTCTTTCCACTTGCTTATTGTGTGTTGCTGCCATTAACTGTGAAATTGTGAAGTCTTATCTTATCTTATCTTATCTTATCTTTCCAACCTCCCAGCTCTCAACATCAGTGAGAACTCATGTACCAGAACATACTTATGACCAAATCCTCCAATGAATCAGTGCTATGTATCCACAGACTGTATCACTCACTTAATGCGTGTTTTTTCTTAGTGGTTCTCAGTGCTGTCTGAATAAATAAATTCAGTGCACATGTCCACTTTGGCATAACTTTAGGACACTCAAATGATGCTTTTAGGTCAAAGTACAAACACAATATTTAGCTGCTTTAAATTACAATAAATACATGCAAATTAAAAAAAAAAAAAAAAAAAAAAAAAAAAAAGTTAATTACTGCCAAAAGGTTCACTGCCTTTGAACAGATAATGATGCATTTTCATGTTAAAATGCAGAGGCTGAATCTAGAATTTTATTTTTGTAGGCCTAAAAATGTAAATATCTAAATATCGTTAGCCTCATAGCATAACACACAAATGGACAAAAGTATTGGGATATGTTGAATTCAGGTGTTTCTTTTCTAACAGGGGTCTGGGATACAAAACAATACTGACAAATGTCATGATATAGTTTTATACTGTGATAAATATCATATTGACTATTAATATTGATGTTTATATATCAAATCAGCACGAACAGGACATCTTACAGCTGTAGACATGATGTGTCCCAATATTTTTGTCCATATAGTTTAGAAACAACAATATTTCCTTAAAGTTTAGTGGAACATTTTTCTTCCTAAGATGTGAAGAAAGTAGATGGTTAGTTGTGGTAGAAAAGAGGTAGAAAATTTAAAATCATACCCGTGGATAAAAAAAAAAAAAAAAAAAAAAAAAAATCAGTGTTGTAAAAGGAAAAAAACAAACTAACAAAAAAAAAAAAACATTCCTGAGGAATTTGGGAAGCAAAAAGAACAATTTAAACCAAACCAATGCAATGCAATGATATTTATCATAATATAAAGCTATATTATGATATATTGTACTATATTATTGTTTTGTATCCCAGACCCCAGTTAGAAAAGAAACACCTGAATTCAACGTGTCCACATACTTTTGTCCACATAGAGCAGGGGTGTCAAACTCATTTTAGTTCAGGGGCCACATCCAGCCTAATATGATATAAAGTGGGCTGGACCAGTAAAGTAATATAAACAAAAGGATAACAACTTTTGAGTGAAAAAAGTACAGGGTGGGGAAACAAAATTCACAATATTTTGAGGCAGGGATTGAAAGACAATGTATGACCAATTAGTTTATTGAAAGTCATGAGAATTTATTTGCCACAAGAAAATTGACATAATAGAAAATGTTTTTATTCTATGTGTCCTCCTTCCTTCTCAATAACTGCCTTCACACGCTTCCTGAAACTTGCGCAAGTGTTCCTCAAATATTCGGGTGACAACTTCTCCCATTCTTCTTTAATAGTATCTTCCAGACTTTCTCGTAATAGTTTTGCTCATAGTCATTCTCTTCTTTCCATTATAAACAGTCTTTATGGACACTCCAACTATTTTTGAAATCTCCTTTGGTGTGACGAGTGCATTCAGCAAATCACACACTCTTTGACGTTTGCTTTCCTGATTACTCATATGGGCAAAAGTTTCTGAAAAGGTATGGATAATAGTGTTAGGTATGATTATGACATCAATATATGTTTGGTTTCAAAACAATTGACGTAGTGCCTGCTGAGAAAAAACAACTAAATATTCATTGTAAATTTTGCTTCCCCATCCTGTAAATTCCGTAAAATAAAAAATACACTTAAATATGCTTAAATATCCTCCAATACACGCAAAAATACACCTAAATGTGCTTAAATATCCTACAATACACGCAAAAATACACTTAAAATTTCGTAATTAAAACGTTTACATCTATGAATTGTACTTGAACATAACAAGAACAAATATGAACAACCTGAAAATTCTTCAGTAAAATAGTGCAGTGTTAACAATATTACACCTTAGTTTATCATTTATACATGTGAATCACAATTTAGAGATCACAGTGGATCTACAAATACACCAAACATTAAAGAACAGGGAGAATATTATTAAAATACAAAAAAAAAATTTTTGTAGAAGACTAGTCTGTACATGTGAACATTTTTGTGTAATTTTATATTTGTTACACTAAAACAAAAAGACAAATTTGCAGTTTTCATTATTTATAGTTTATTATGATAGTATTTTACTGTTCTGATCCACTTTAGAATTAATTGACCTAAAATTATCTTAACATCCTTGACTGTTAACATTTTCAATGTAATTTTTGTATTTCACAAATTCATCCCACGGGCCAGATTGAACCCTTTGGCGGGCTGGATTTGGCCCCCGGGCCGCATGTTTGACACCCCTGACATAGAGTATGACTTGGGCAATTATGCTGTGAGGTTAACAATATGCTTAAGCTGGGATCAATGTATAAATAAAGGTTAGGGCATAATCTCTAAACCCTAAAATACTCTGGGGAAATCATGTCACTGTCCTCAATGGTGGCTGAACGCACTAGTAGCACATTTTAGCCACATTTTTGCTACGATGGGTCAACTGAGGCCCTAAGCCCATTCAAACATAAATGTCAAGTTCAGCCTCAGGTGAAAATGTCAGCGTCTACCCTGTACTGTCCAGCAGCCAGGACAGATGTGACTAGCTCATTCGCCAAATCCATTGATTTTCCCCGAGACCAATTACCCTGGCGTCAGAGATCTCACTCACAAGTTCCGGACGGCAGGGGGATTCTCTGACTTTAATCACACATCAATGCTAGCCCCTCTGAGCAATCTTCACTGTTTATCCCTCACACCGGCCTTTTGCCAACTCCGTATCGATTACTACCCAGCTTTAGCCCTGTACTGAAATCCGTCGCTATCTGTGTCCATCCGCTAACCGTCGCCCTCCCTCCCTCTTTTTTTTTTTTTTTTTTTTCTCTTGGCGGGAGAAAAACAGCCAGAGGAGGCGAAAGAAGAGAACGCCAGCGAGATGATTTCCTCATGAAACTGCCATTGATTTTGTGACATGCTGATGCCATCTCTTTCTCTGTCAGCGGAGAAGAGTGAGAGAATTGTCTGGTGTAGCAGCATCGACAGATATGTAAAAAGTGTGAATGTTTGTGGTGAGAAGGGGTGAAGCCCAGGTGTTTAACTCCCAGTCGAGCAGGTGGAATGTGAGGGGATTTAGTGATTTATTCACATAACATGATCCGACATGACTTCTGTGTTCAGTCTGAGTGTCATTTCACAGTTAAACCAACCAACATTGTGAAAAATAAAACAGCAGCAACAGCAACAGGTGATATGTTGAATTAAAGTGAAACAAGAAATATAACTCAGCTTTAGTTGATCCACTTGTCTTTTTGTTGGCATTCGTTTTGTCATGTCATAGCAGAAAACACAGTTGGACACCAGTGGAGCGGTGAAATATTTGTAATACTTGTGATTTTCCTGCTTTAACATGTCAAAATGTTTTGTCAGGAGAATGTTTCTATACAGACTCAGCTTTTATTCATTTGTTAGAGTATGTTAAATGTTGTCTTAGTGTGAACAGATCTCCACAAACCAAATGTGACATAATACGGGACATGTTACCACTGCTGAAAGGTGGACTTACACTTACATAGAATGGCTCTTAAAATAATATTGTCAGTCAAATCAACACAACTGCATTTTTTCTACTCATATCTTTAGCAGCTAAAAATAAAAATAATAATTTAAAAAATTACTAAAAATTCACTATTTGTGATGTCCCTTTTGAATGAATTATTAATAGTCACAAGCACTAAATCAACAAAACTGACAACACTGACTCAAAAAAAGAAGAAAACTAATTAAAATAATGAATAAAAATGTTAAACCCAACAAAAATCAATGAAAAATAAACAAAATCATCATCAATAATCATCAAACTGAACCAAAATATCTTTGTGAAATCTGATGTTTTAGGACTTTTCAGCTCTGTTGTCCAGTTCAAAACATTTGTTAGAAAATCAAAAAGAATAGGTTGCATTTCACTGATGAGGTAATTTAAATAATTGTAAGCATTTCCATCCAATAGTACTGAATGGAAACATAAAAATGTATATTTTCCATTCCTTTTCACATCAAATTTGTGACAACTGTATTCAAATCTGATTTTATTCTACATATATTCATCTATCTTTCTTCATAAAGTGGAACATCAGATGGTCTCAGATATGGTCCTGAAGGAATACTTCACTGGCATGACTACATGGTACATACATTGCTTATTTTATGTATGTATGTATGTATGTATGTATGTATGTATGTATGTATGTATGTATTTATTTATTATGAGTTTATAAATACAATATTTTGCAATAGATTTACCACCCCTAATGAAAGTCAAATAAGTGAAATGTGTGCTTTCCCAACTAGCTACTAGCATCCTGCTTATACATTCACTAGTATATGTCTTTTACTTACATAATATTTACTGGGGCCATATGCCTCCATTTTACACGTTCTTTCTCATACACTATGCAGTTTGATGGAAGTTCCCATGCACTACACAATGAAAGCTTTTCAATGTAGTACATTTAATAAAAAATAGTATTAGTGGTGGTTTTGTTTGCTAGACTAGCTACTTACTTACTTAGCTTAGCTTACTTCTTTAGCTCGCTAGTTAGCAAAGCTTGGTGCAGTACTTAATAAACAGTATATACAGTCGCGGAAAAAATAATTAGTCCACCCCTTGTTTTCTCCAATTTCTTGTTCATTTTCATGCTTGGTACAAGTAAAGGTACATTTGTTTGGGCAAATATAATGACAACAACAAAAATAGTTTATAAGAGTTAATTTCAGAGCTGATATCTAGCCATTTTCCATGGTTTTCTTGATAATAACCAAACTTACTTCAGTTCTTACATTATTAGCAATGGCATTGTACTGCCAAAAACAGTGCTTTTAGGCATTCCATGTTTTATTTTCTGCCTGTTTTAGTCACATGATACACACAGGAGTTAGTACTTGATTGCATAACCATTGTTTTTGATGAATTTTGATGGTCTAATTATTTTTTCTGCTACTGGATATGTAAATGAGGCCCAAAGGAAGAGAAAAATACCTGCTTTCCAAAATATCCACAAAATATTAAACCCTTGTTTTTCAGTAAGAAACTAACAGATATAAATATTCATATTGTCAATGGCTGAATTCCATTTAGCTGTTTTAATTTTCAGCGCCAAGGTAGCGCGATAGTTACCAGTCCATACCATGACTTAATTACAATAAAATGAAACAGAGCAGTTTAATATTAACATGTGTTTGTCATTTCCCACTTGTAGTCTCATTGTGCATGCTCTTAGACTGTCTGATGATAGACACTTTAAAGCGCCCGACAGCAGGGAAAAAAACAGGGAAATGAAGCATATTATTTCACTTTTGGCATCCGCGGTCACATTCTGCTGTGCCTGTGTTCAGGCTTTGATCACAACAGCATTTTAAAGTCAGGGTCCTTATAATTTGGAGATAGATATGAAAGCATTCACCTCTGACTGCAGTTTGATTACCTCATCATAATTTGGCTCGCCGGTGTCACTCTCCACAGTGGCAGAGCCAAAGCACTTCACTTGTGTGTGTGTGTGTGTGTGTGTGTGTGTGGTTTTGAACATAAATGTGTGTTAAACAGTGTTTGTGAGCGTATTAGTTTGTTTATTTCTGGAGTTTGCGGTTTCCAGCAGAGGTGTGTGTGTGTGTCGGTGCGTGTGTTTTGGCTGAGTCATGGCGGTTCTGGCAGGGTCGAGGCGGGCCGGGCCGTAATGGGTTGAGTTTGCACGAGGCGGAGGAGCGGACGTGGGAACCCTCTCTCCTGTTCTCCCATCTGTTCTGTTCTGTGGAGGTGCAAGAGGTTATGGGAGTGCTGGTTTTGTGTGTGTTCATAAAAGGTGGAGTTAGAGGGACACCACCGAAGAAGAACACGTGTATGCAGATAAACAGCAACATAATCATTTTAAGCAATAAAAATGATTAAGTTCAGTTCTAATACATGCTGTCAGTGTCCTCCTTCTCCAACTACTAAAACTGTCTCCTGATTCATTATATATCACATTATACACATTCCCACACACACACTCGCACACCTCTGAGCCACAGATGGTAGAATGAAGGGGTTAGGGCTTCCTGAGGTCTGTGCCTCAGCTTCCTGTAGGAAACATCTCTGGAGCCAAATTTCATCTTCCTCCTCCTCCTCCTCCTCTTCGTCGCCTCCTCCTCCCATTCTCTTTCCCTGCTGACATGACACTCATTCATCACCTGCAGGCAGGGATTCTGCTTTACAGCCATTTGGATGCAGGCGGTGCATCACTCTAACCTTGGCTGAAGGTTTGATTCCTTCAGTAGCACTTTGTCCTCTTTAGGGTACCAATGTGATGTGACAGAAGATGCACCCTCTTTTGTCATTTTCAACAGCGGTTCCATTTATTAACGCTTATAGAAAGAAAAGGATGAAAGGAAATTGCCTAATTATTAAATTATTTAGACCTTTTTCCCAGATTTGGTCATGATTTGTTACAGTTCTGATAAATTTGAACTCATCTATGATACATTTTAAGTGAAAATATGAGACTTCTGTGATCGAGTTGTTGTTGGTCAGAAGTTAGTCAAATATCTCTGTGTCCAAAATTAGTTTTTACTTACACATTATATCTTCTTACTATACTATATCTTCTCCCATGGGCTCATTAAGTTTCGCTTACATCCAACGTATCTCATACAGTACGGGGGTCACTTCTGTTCCAAAGTTCCACAAGTTCAAAAATGATTTTATTCTCTATATTTAATCTTTATTAAGGGATTTATCACCATTTATTGTAATGTTATCCTATGTATTTTGTGTTTTTTTGAAAATCATGTATTTTCCTATATTTAATTTACTGATCATGTAGATAGTTCATAAAAGTTCAGTTTAACCGTAAAGACCCAAAGATCCACTGCCAAGCAAAAGCATCTACTTATGTAAACTGTTTAATACCTGTTGATCCAATAATCCTATCAATACATGAAAATAACTGGTGTAAAATGCAGTTTGTCATCTTTTCATGGTCATCAGATATGACCCATTTGGACGTTCAGAGGCTCTGTAGTTACCGTGGAAACACCATCATCTTCTACAACATTGATTCACCAGTAAAACCCATAGAGTTGGATCAATGACTGTGGATGGAGACACTAGATTTATGTTCAGTTATTGGTATCTTTGCTGAAGAAGTCTGTTCTTCTTCAGTTTTCTCTGTTTCCTATATAATAACCCCCAACTTCAATCTGAGATTTTATGAACATTTACATGATATGTAAATAAAATATAAGAAAAACTTGATTTTCATTGAAAATTTACAAAATACAATAAATGGTGATAAATCACTTAAGAAAGGTTACATAGAGAGAAAAAAATTATTTGGGAACTACCACAAAAGTCATGCTGGGTCGTTATGGGTTAAACTTGATGGTTATTATACATAGATTTAATATATAGAGAGAGAAATCTATCATTAACTGAACATAAACCATGTGTCTCCATCCACTGTCATTTATCAAATTTCATGGGTTTTACTGGTGAATTAATGTTGTAGAAGATGATGGTGTTTCCATGGTAACTATGGAGCCTCTGAACATCCAATTGGGTCATATCTGATGACCATGAAAAGATGATAAGCTGCATTTTACACCAATTGTTTACATGTATTGATAGGATTAGTGGATCAACAGGTATTAAACAGTTTAGATCAGTAGATGCTTTTGGTTGATAGTGGATGTTTGGGTCTTTATGGGTTAAAAATACGTGCATCATCATTTTTACCATTTGGTCAGACAGGCAAGTGAATGCCCATTGATTCACCAGTAAAACCTATGAAATTTGATAAATGGGGGTGGATGGAAACACAGGGTTTAGGATCAGTTACTAAAATATTTCTCTCTCTCGTATATAATCTATATACAATAACTGTCAATTTAACCCATAAAGACCCTGTGTGACTGTTGTGGTAGTTCCTAAATGAATTTTCCCCTCTATGCAACCTTTCTTGATCACCATTTATTGTATCTTTATCACCATTTATTGTATTTTGTGAATTTTCAGTGAAAATCAAGTATTTTCTTATATTTTATTTACTTACCATGTATATGTTTATAAAAGTTCAGATTGAAGTTGAGGATTATTATATCAGAAAACTGAAAAAAAAAAAGACTTTTTCAGCAGAGATACCAATAACTGAGCATAAACCCAGTGTGTCCATCCACTGTCATTGATCCATCTCCATGGGTTTTACTGGTGAATCAATGTTGTAGAAGATGACGGTGTTTCCACGGTAACTACGGAGCCTCTGAACGTCCAAATGGGTCATATCTGATGACCATGAAAAGATGACAAACTGTATTTTATACCAATTATTTACATGTAATGACAGGGTTAGTGGATCAACAGGTGTTAAACATTTTAGATCAGTAGACGCTTTTGGTCGATAGTGGATATTTTGGTCTTTATGGGTTAATAATACATGCATCATCATTTTTACCACTTGGTCGGACAGGCAAGTGAATGCCCTATTATTGAAGTATAGTGTTCTGTAAAGTAAAATAAAATAAACCTCTAACATTTAAAAGGAAAAAACATGTTATTACAATCTGAAGACAGTTATTCTGATCAACTCATGTACTTTTCAACCCAGACCAAAGCCAATACACTGTCAGAAAATGTGGCATAGAACCTCAAATCTAAGGTAATAACAATAAACTGCTCATATGTTTCAGGAGCTTTGATGCATCTGTGTGTTGATATGCACATGCTTCTCACAAAAGAAAACAATATAGACTCTGTTGTGTGAATAGAATTGGATAAAGAATATTGTCTAAAAATGGAATACACCCACATTATCAAGTATATGAAAAAAACTGCAACAACAAAGAGATCGTCTGGTTTCGACCAGCTCTGTATGTAAAGTGTCATGAGGTAACTTTTGTTATGATTTGGTGCTATATAGATAAGATTTGGTTTGAATTTGAACAAAATATATGGAAGGTGAAACAATAAATGAACCAATTTTGCGTTTTCTTTCTTTTCGAGTCCAGATTCGCTGACTGTAAACACATTTTCAGGCTGGCAGCCGCACAGTCACACACATAGAATCCCATTAAACATACACATATGACTCAATAGGATGAAAGAACACATGTTGTCTTGAGAACTTCACCTCCAAACCCCCCAAATATCCCTTCCTATATCCACGCTTTCTTCCCAATAATCCCACCTCCCATGAGTCTCTCCAAACAGGTGACATCCTGTGCTGTTCCTGGTCTGACATAATCTCATACAACAGATGGGTCCTTTTCCCCAAGCCTGCCAGCCAGCCCCGCACAGCACCGCGGGCGCCTGTGGCAGGGAAAATATGAACGCTACCCACGCCAGGAGAGCGGTCCAATCCTGATCACAGTGCCCACCATGACTGCCGCCACCGCACACAACACCCCACCGGTATGGTATACTTCCTGGAAATACAAGGCAGCAATTGTTTCATTTCCTGTTAGCAGTTTTTTGGGTTTTTCTTCTTCTCTTTTTTTGATATTACACATGTTTGTTCTGTTTGAAATGGTCAGTAAAAGCTGCAGCAAACAGACAGGAAACCTACACAAAGGTAGTCAGCAACACACTCTATTATACGAGGTATAAGTGTTTAGCGTCGTGCTTAATTCATCAGTCCCCTCTGGTTTGGCCAATCAGCTAAGCCTCAATCTGCCTTCACTAACAGCAGAAGGAGGGAGATAAAAACAGGGATATTAAGAGCCATGGAGAGAAGGGAAAAGATGCATCAAACAAGTTGTGGGAAGTTTTCATAAAAGTACCCAGATCCTTTATGTAAGTAAACTTTGGCGCCTCTGACTGATGCATTACCGTATTTTCCAGACTATAAGCCGCTATTTTTTTCTCACGCTTTGAACCCTGCTGCTTATGCAATGATGCGGTTCAAGTATAGATTTTTATGGGCTAACGGCCTCCAGGGGGCGCTCTAGCAGGAAGTGAAACAGACAGGTGGAAGAGCTGATGCGAAGAGGAGAAGTTTTAAACTTAACTTTTAACAGTCATTTTGCGTGTCATGCACAAACCCTCATCATGGAAAACACACGAAGAAATGCATGTGATGCAGCTTTTAAGTTAAAAGCAATCTATGTGTCTGTCCAAGAAGGAAATAGAGCTGCTGCACGGAAGAGCCACTGAGAGCGACAACAGAAGAGAGACTGAGAAGGTGTGTGACGGAGCCTTTCTGAGGATGTTCAACTCCAAACACTGAAGAAGACGACTTCAGTGGTTTCAATGTGCAGGAGGAAGATGAAGATAGAGCTCAGTGACTTTTCTGGGTTTTTGAACCAGCTGTTTTACTGCAGTTTTACAGCCCTGTTACAGGCACTGTTTGGAAAAAAGCAGTTAAGGTATGGAAATAAATATTTAAATATTCTTTCTGTTTACCATCTTTCTGTGTAAATATTGTTACAACGTGGACACCTGCAGCTTATAGTCAGGTATGGCCTATATATGTACAAATATTTTTTTCTTTTAAAATTTGGTGGGTGTGGCTTATATTCAGGTGCGCTCTATAGTCCAGAAAATATGGTATATACAGGGTATAGGTATAGGTACAGGTTATATACAGGGTTATTCAAAAAGAATGAACCAGTTACATTTTGCAATATTTTAAAAAGGAAAAGCAATAGAAAACTCCAGCCAAGTTACAAGTATTCTACTCACAATCAACTTTTATTTCTTGTCTTACAAGTGGTCAGTGTGGACAACATCAACATCAACACAATAAGAGAATTCCTCCCAGATGCGTATCAGCATATCACGATCCACTGAGTTGATCTCTGTTGTTTTTCAATGTTTAAGGTCATCGCGTTTAGTGGGTAGCGGTGGAACATAAACGCGATCTTTCACGTATCCCCACAGGAAAAAAATCACACACGGTGAGGTCTGGGGATCTCACAGGCCAAGCACAAAGAGTGAGGTCTTGGGCCCCCTTCTGACCAATCCATCGCTGGGGCACTTTTTCATTTAAAAAAGCTCAAACTTAGAAAACTCCTCTTTCAATCCATGATAATGTTTGAGAACTGAAGCAATGCGTCATGAAATTGATTCATTCTTTTTGAGTAACCCTGTATGATGAAGTATCGGTCTGATCACATCATATTACTGTTGTATCTGCTGGGGGTGGAGCTGAATATCCTGGTTTTATAAGCAAGGACGCCAGATAAATATGAAAAAGACAGAAGAACTTCTAATACATAAATCTGTTTTCAGCTTTTTGGAATGTTTCTCCAATTTCTGTCTGTTATTGGATGCTTTGAACATTTATTGAACTGAAAAAGAAAACAGAAATAACTGGTGGAGCTGATATGTGAGCCTGACCACACATTAGGTTTTGCAAAATGTCAGAGGACAAAGGCAAGGTCTTTCAAACCATTACAAGGCTTAGCTGCAGGCTCGGAACTGTTTTGCCACTACCTGAGCCAAATGAATAGAAAATCAAAATGGATGAAATCAAAACTAACTAAATGACTTTCACACTGTAGTTGTGTTTTTAAGCTTTCTGGGTGTTATTATCCTTTCTACTTTATCCAAATTTATGCACAAAGACACAGTAATAATAACACTCAATTATATGTATATATACAGGGTGGGGAAGCAAAATTTACAATGAACATTTAGTTGTTTTTTCTCAGCAGGCACTACGTCAGTTGTTTTGAAACCGAACATATATTGATGTCATAATCATACCTAACACTATTATCCATACCTTTTCAGAAACTTTTGCCCATATGAGTAATCAGGAAAGCAAACGTCAAAGAGTGTGTGATTTGCTGAATGCACTCGTCACACCAAAGGAGATTTCAAAAATAGCTGGAGTGTCCATAAAGACTGTTTATAATGTAAAGAAGAGAATGACTATGAGCAAAACTATTATGAGAAAGTCTGGAAGATACTATTAAAGAAGAATGGGAGAAGTTGTCACCCGAATATTTGAGGAACACTTACGCAAGTTTCAGGAAGCGTGTGAAGGCAGTTATTGAGAAAGAAGGAGGACACATAGAATAAAAACATTTTCTATTATGTCAATTTTCTTGTGGCAAATAAATTCTCATGACTTTCAATAAACTAATTGGTCATACACTGTCTTTCAGTCCCTGCCTCAAAATATTGTAAATTTTGCTTCCCCACCCAAACAAAAAAAAAAAAAAAAAAACAAAAAAAAAAAAAAAAAAAAAAAAATATATATATATATATATATATATATATATATATATATATTTTTTTTTTTTTTTTTTTTTTTTTTTAATCCCCAAAGTCTGGAACAAGCTAAAACACACATAGAACCCCTAAAATCCAGGATAATCCCTGCCACTGGTTTAATATTTAATGATGTATTGTGCTATAAATGCTTGTTAATTATCCTTTGTATCAAATCTTTATCTTACAACTTTCAAACATAAGAAGTGGAATGATGATGACAACAATGATGATATGTTTATGTGAAATAATGTGGGGTACGTATATAGGAGTCTAAAATGGAATGATACTTTTCAGCAACACTCTACATAAAAAACAAAATAAATTTTTCAGCATATGTGGTCTGAGAGGACAAGAAACTTCTGCATCTACTTGTTGCCTTTGTTTTTAGGCTGTAGAAAATCTATCCCTTGATGCCCTGATTTCACCAATAACAGGTGTATTAGGACAGTCGGGGGTGGGGTTAAATGTATGATTGAAAGCTGTAAATTCCAATCACTGATCGAGCTGAATGTGGCTTGACTACTGTACACCATGTCTCAACAGGAAGCTCCTTTATAGCAGCATAAGACACTTTAAATTCATCTATATTTATATGTATTTATATTTTTAGTCTTTTGATTTGGATGAAAAAAGACAGAGCTGCCGAAGGACGATGTGTATTTTCTAATTCTGGTGTTTTCTTCCCGCTATTTTTGGCTCCTGCACTTTTAAGTACCTGAATAAAAGTTTGTTATATATTAGCTGTGGGTTTGGTAGCCTTAGTCTGACATAAAATAACCATCGTAATAATAGATAAATTGAATAATAGATAAATCTGAACTGAGGTCGAATGTTGTTACTGCAATTGTGAAACCTGATAGATAATGCTTCAGGATAAATTCCTGTTTGAAAGGCTATTCCTCTACAACCTTAATGTGTGTGTGTGTGTGTGTGTGTGTGTGTGTGTGTGTGTGTGTGTGTGTGTGTGTGTGTGTGTGTGCGTGCGTGTGCGTGCGTGTGTGTGTGTGTCGGCCAGAAAAGCTCACTGCTTCCTAAATTAATCACACCACTTTAATATCTATGCATTCTCTGCTGAGCCAGCTCTAAAGTTAGAGTGCGTAAGAGAGAAAAAGAAAGAAAGAAAGAAAGAAAGAAAGAAAGAAAGCTGAGCAGCTTCCCAAACTCTTCATACCTCAGGATAGGTTAAGGAAACACACCTTCTTCTTCTTCTTCTTCTTCTTCTTCTTCTTCTTCTTCTTCTTCTTCTTCTTCTTCTTCTTCTTCTTCTTCTTCTTCTTCTTCCTCTTCTTCTTCCTCTTCTTTTTCCTCCTCTTCTTCATCTTCTCCTTCTTCTTCCTCTTCTTCTTCTTCATCTTCTTCTTCCTCTTCTTTTTCCTCTTCTTCTTCCTCTTCTTTTTCCTCTTCTTCGTCTTCCTCTTCTTTTTCCTCTTCTCATTCTTCTTCCTCTTCTTCTTTTTCCTCTTCTTCTTCTTCTCTCCACTTTTAGATTTCTTCATCAATCCCCTGTCCTCCCCTTCATCTCCTGCCACTGTTACCATATTATTACCACCTCTTCCTCCTCCTCCTCCTCCTCCTCCTCCTCCTCCTCCTCCTCCTCCTCCTCCTCCCTTCACCTCCTATATTTTTCCCCCTTGTCCACTGTCCTCCACTCGCATCCTCCCCTCTTTGCTCCTCCCCCCTCTTTGCCCTCTGAGCACTATTCTGTTGAAGCTCAGCTGGTGACAGTGTGCCAGGAGACTGCTCCTTTTGAGCCCTGTTGAAAAGGACTCATGGCTTTAGATTGTATAAGTGTGTGTGAGACTGACTGGAGGGAGGGAGGGGGGGGGTTCCGAAAGATTGACATGGGCATCCATCAACACAAGCGTTCTCTGTGCCTATTGCTGTCAGAGCGATTTCAGCTGAGCTTGTCCGCATCAATTATCTGTGGTAGATAACTGGGACATAACTCCACACACACACACCTAATACTTACCCCAAAACTTAATTGATGCCAACCCCCCTTTTATTCTTAAGAGCATACACAGACACACACCCTCAAGTGCACATGAAAGCTCAACAATACAGCCTCAAACTCATCTCTCTTTCAGCGCCACCGTAATAAAGACACAAAAGCGGGCTGTGTGTTTTGAAGCCCAGTAGAGCATGACACTGAAGAGAAGAAGTAGTCTTGTTAAAAGCTCAAGCAACTCTGTCTTCTTCTGTGTCGGGCCGCTAATGGATGGGTAAATTTAGAAATATATAGTCAAAAGAGGAAGAGAAGAGCAGGGGAGGAAATTGTTTCAGCCTGAGGAATCCTCTTTGGGTTGAGGATTGTCAAGAGCTTTCCTTAATACGCTGAAAAGAACAACCTGCTCAAAGAGTTTTAATCCAAAGCAAAAATACATAGAAATGCATGCGTGCACTTTTCATCTGTACAGTCGTGAGAGAACAATACTGGCTGTAGAGGCCAAGTTAAAGATCACATGGCAAAATGGCGGCGTGATGGTTAGCCGTAAAACATGATAGGATGAAAATGACAGAAGAAAGAAAGGACCTGTGGGGGATGATATCATCATAATGATATTCATCCTAATGCACCATCTGGAGTAATGGCTTTTGGATAGTGCTATGACCAAGCCCCGAGGTACAGTGATTTAATGATTTATTGACAGTGGCGTGCCTTATGGCTATAGGACTAAATAGAAGCTTATAATCACGCCATTCTGAAATCATTATTTTACATGTAATGTCGGCTGTTTGGCCAGAAAAAAAGTGGCGAGAAAATGACTTGAACTCCAGACAGAAGACCAAAACTTTAATCCTTTATCGGGCAAGTGACTATTTTTGGTAATTTCCGCAAACATGAAATATGGGGCCAATCCCGTGCCTCATTGAGGTCAAGAAGCATGTTGGTTTTTATAACTATACAGTGATTCAGAGAGATTTTAAGACATTTTGAAGCTGTAAATAGTGAATATGAGTGATTTTTGTCAGTTTTATTGCATGTGTTTACTTTTTGGCAAGTGCTGCTCAAATATTTTATGGCAAGAGGAGGGAGACTGTTATCACGCCAACTGATGAGGAGGTAGATGACGATGTCCACACTAAGACACACTAAGGTTGAAATTTAGAATTATAAAAAAACTATAAAGGGTACAGGGGAGTCATAGAAATACTCCGAAATTCCAAATTTCAACTTTAGTGTGTTATTGGAGGACAAAACAAGACTTTATTACTTTTTCAAAATGTTTTACTGTTATGTAGAACATCAAGGTTAATGAAATTACCATATTTGGTTCCTTACCCATAAGTGGCAAAAAAAAAAGAAAAAGAAATCTGAGAATTATGTATAAAAATGCACAAGAAACCCACATGTATTGTGAAAGTAACATCACTTTTAGAGCACTAGACCAACATAAGTGCCAATACAGACACCTGTTAACATCAATCAATCAAACTTTATTCGTATAGCACTTTTCATACATATTACATGTAGCACAAAGTGCTTTACACCAAACCCCCCATTGTCCAAATAAAAATAAAATAAAAGCAACAGAGTAAAACAACGTTAAGTAAGTAAGAGTTTAACTAAAAGCTAAACTAAAAAGATAGGTTTTTAAGTTGGGGGCCATAAAAGCTGAATGAGGCCTCACCATGACTTTTTGTGTGTACTCTAGGAACAGTTAAAAGATTACTACCTGAGGGTCCGAGAGAGCAAATCAGATAAATAAACAGGGCAAAGACCATTAAGAGTTTAATAAACCAATAAAAGCACTTTAAAATCACACACATTATCCCTTTGAACATCATTCCTTACATTAGTACCATTACTTCATGGTACCTAACAAAGCAGGTACACTCACTGTTCATGCAGAGGTGGACCTTACAGACCCTGTAGACCACATTTATTAATCTTTTTTTAGCTATGTAACAGTACATACAAAGAAGCGGAATTACAGTGTATACTTTATGCATGTTATTCCCCCCCCATGCCCAAACCAACCCCAAGACCCTCCAAGAGGGGACAACAGCAGGAAAAAGAACATTATAACAAAGTCTCTGTGCAGTAGAAAATCAGTTAAGCGCAAAAAGTAACAAATATGTGATATACAAAAATAATAACTGAGCTGACAGAAAATAGGAAAGAGAGAATACATAAGTTAATAAATAACTGAAAATAGAAATATAATATTTATTAAAAATAAATAAATAAATCGCTTGCAGATACATGTGCGTACTTTAAAATATTACCTGCAGACCACCTTTGACCTGAAGTTGCTGACTCATTGTTCTCAGTGTTACTGTCTTGTAATGCATGCAGAAATGACCAAAAATAGTCTCTTGCCCAATAAAGGGTTAAAGAAGTGGGATTATGAAGATGAAGTGGAGAGGGTCTGACTGATTGTTGAGAAAAACCCAAACTCTTTTCCCCCTCAGCAGCCACCATGCGGGTTACCCTTGAACAGGGCATCTGAGCTGAGGAATGCTTCAGTTGAGTCGTTCAATGTCCACAGGGGCTGCAGCGTCCCCCAGGTGAGCTGAGTTCTGCAAGTGAAGAAGGATACGCAGGACATTGCTTAAAAAAAAGCCCAGGTGTATATTTTCAACCTTTTTCAATCTGGTAGTTTCATCTGATTGCTTAGGTACATCTTTTAAACTATGGGTAATTAACTCTGCACATTAACCCCTTTAACCCCTAAACCCTTAAACCAAACCAGCAAAGCCTTATACATCGATATCAATAATTTGCACAATCAATGTTTAATCATTATTTCAGTGATTAGATTGTTTATAAAAGGCATAACAACATTTTTTAAAAAGTGAACAAAAGTGAAACAAAATGAATACTGTCAATGCAACAAGATGAAAACATGCATATAGTCTCATTTCAGCTCTTATTTTGATTGTCTTTATTAAAGGAAAATGAGTGCAATTCGATTCTTCTTCAACAAGATGCAAACAATGAAAACTTGATTTGCGCTTCTGTTTATCCAATGAAATGTTAGTTTTCTCAAGAGAAAGCTCGACTCCATTTCTAATGAAGAAGTTACACCAACAAGACTGTTAAATAATTTTTATATGCCCATTTTTAGTGAAGTTAAACATCATTTACTGTGGCTTCTCTCCTGTCCAAATATGGTCACTTTCTATCTAATAAAAAAAACAAAAGAAAACATAAAGAGCTAGTACTACTTTTGTGGCAGGTACCAAATGAACATTTCTCTATTCTCATTTTTATTTTATGATTTTTATTCTATATTTTGCATTTTTAAGTGAAGATCAGATATTTTCCTATATTTAATTCACTGATCATGTAGATGGTCAAAAAAGCTTTCATTAAAGTTGAGAGGTTTAATATCAAAAACAGAGAAAAGTGAAGAAAATGCGACTTTTTCAGTAAAATATAACATTAACAAAACATAAACCAATTGTCCATCATTACTGGCATTTATAAAAGTGGTTTTACTGGTGAATCAATGTTGTAGAAGATGATGGTGTTTCCATGGTAACTACGGAGTCTCTGAACATCCAAATGGGTCGTATTTGATGGCCATGACAAGACAATAAACTGTATTTTACAACAATTATTTACACGTATTGATAGGATTAGTGGCTCATCAGGTATTAAACAGGTATTCTTTCTTTCTTTCTTTCTTTCTTTTGGGTGCATTTTGCAGTGAAGTTCTGTCAAATATGTAATAAACACACATAAAGGAATCTGAATGTGTAAAGTATTATATATATTCTGGAAATAACACACTATCAATAAAAAAAGGTGTAAAAATGAATTTATTTTCTCAGAAATGTCTAACACTACTGAAACAACAAAAGCACAATGTTAAAGAAAACGTTAGTGTTACCAGGAAAAAATTAGCCCACACTTCGCCATTTTCATGTGTCTGGCTGTTACTGTACAAATTCATGTTCTTATTGGATGTTTTTATATTTGTTTGGTCAAAATAAATCTTCATATCGTTATATTACCCACTGTGTTCCGTATAAACAGTAGGAACGTTAATGTGTCTCACAATAATGAGACATGATGTTTCCAAACTTTGGATGTGCTCTGAAAATATTAAGTGGATGAAGCCTGTGAGATGTCAGCCACATGTTAATACAGTTCGATCATCAAAATGTCTGTAAATGGAGAAGAGTGAAAAATGAAACCAGAGACGTAATATTAGTAGTGACCGAGGAAACTGTAACGTCACCCATTGATTTCTGAACTGCTGATCTGAAGTCAATAATTTGTGATTTGACCGTCACAAAGTTGGCATTTTAGAACATGAAGTGACCAATTATTGGAAAAAAGGGACAGAACTGTGGGAGTTTGAGGGATTCAAAACCATTTTCAAGGTTTCATGGGTGAGCTAATGGTAAATGCTACCTTACTGACTGGGTGAAACAGTAAACTTCATTAAGTGCTGCATAACAGTCATTTTGTAACCTATTAACCAAAACTACTACTATACTGTTTAAGTTCATACTTCTTCCTACTCCTTTTCGACCATGCAAAATTCAGACTTGTATGTGCTTGGAGATAGATTCTGTCCATTTGAATGTTTTATTTTGTTTTGATTTTGTTTGTTTTTTTTTTTTTTTTTGCATGTTCAAAATAAATAAATAAATAAATAAAATAAAATAAAAATTGTTGTGAAGTTGGAATAAAATATTTTTACCTCTTCTCATAAAATGATTACGACGATGATAAAGTGTAACTTGGACTCAGTATGTTATCATTGCTCCGGGTCAAAGGTGATTCCTGATGTGTATAAATAGGAATAAAAAGAGGAATGTGTCTGAAAACAAAACTATTTCAACTTTAAGGGCAACAGTGTAGATTTGAGCTCTCTGTCAGGAAAAAGATGGACAAGATCACTTATTAGAGACTGGACTGAGTCCTGGAAAAAAAAAAAAAAAAAATGTTGTTTTAGTTCAGAGTTCAGTGTAAGCCTATGGACATTCTGGAGCTGACCCTAGTGGCTGTCAGTGGTACTGCAACTCTAAGATGCTTTAACCCTTTCATGCATGAATTATGAGAGCCTTAGTCAAGATTTTTTGTTGTGTGTTTTTATTCCTCTTTAGGCATGAAAAACACATGCCTAAAGAAAATTTTCTTATGGACCTATTTTTCATGGAGCTGCAAAAATGTCCACTCAGCTGAACACCATGCATTTAATTTTTGGCACAAAGAAACATGCATTTATTGATATATTGTGTGAAAACTATGAAATAAAAACATTTTAATGCTTACTGTTGGTAATTCATTTATCAGACAGGGGTAGTTGTTTGTTTATTTGCTTTGCTAGTTTGTCTGATAAATGAATTACTTACAATAATTATATGTGGAAGACATTATGGACCTTTACCAGACATTTCTAATGTTGCTAATCTAATGTTTTCTCACATTTTAACACTCTAATACCAGTCATTACTCTATTCATGGAGATATAATGCAAAAAACCCAACAACTTAAAAAAAAAAAAAAAAAAAAAAACTAAAAAAACAACAACTGTTAATTACAGACTAATAACAATAAAAGCAATTGATTTACACTTATACATGTTGCTCTAGAACAGATTTATCAAGAACAGTAAAGTTACAGTAATGATATAAATTGCAGTGTATGGGATGATGCGTAAGCGTCCACTGTGTTGGCTCATACGGAACTAAAACAACAAAATCCATGAATATATAAGAGAACAGCTGTAGAATAGATGTCCACTGTAGTGACCACTATGCATGAAAGGGTTACAGGAGTAATATTTTGCTTTTTAAAATGGAATGATGCATTTTAAAACATTTATCTGTGGTCTACATAAACTGTAAATGGGCCATTCCACCTAATGGGTGCCATTTGCTTGTTATAACTCTTCCAAATTAAACTTCATTTTTTTATCTTTTTTCAACACTGAATCTAATAACACACATATTTAACTAATCAAAATGTGTATTGGTCCATCTCAGGCAACTTTATTTCATTTTTTACAAGGTTTTTAAGCGGAAGATGATTGCATTTTTCTCAGTCCTGTTACCAAAACTCATGTGACATTTAAAAAGCACACTTAAAAGCTTGTCAACTAATTCCTTTGTTTTCCTCTCAACAAAGTGTTTATTTTAAAGAAATGGTTGGTTACATGTTAAAATAATTAATATTTGTGACTAAAAAATCACTATATATGTACGAAAGTTGTAATTTTCTTAAAACTGCAAAGCCATTTTTTCATTTTAAAGGAGAAAGTAACAGGAATGAGTGTGTTTGTGTTAGGGTGGTCCAAAAAAATTTTTTTTCAGATTCTCTGGATTAGAACCCTGCATTTGGTTCCATATCTGGCCAAATTACTTCGGTCCAAATTTTATGCAAATTAATTAATATTTAGAGGTTGCACAGACACGTGCAGATTGCTCTATATACTATAACAGAACTAGCCAAATGAATAGAATAATTTCAACTGTAAAACTTTAAAATAAAGTGAATAGTATTATATTGAGTAACATTCACTGATAAATCAATAAACCAGAGGACGCTATTCACTCCTGTTACTGTTACTCGGTCCTGTTACTCTTTATTTGAGTAACAGGACTGAAAGTAACAGGAATGAGTTTTTAGCACAGAATTAGCAAGTTCATGAAATGCAGCCACATGGCATTCATGGTAATAGCATGAGGACACTGAACACATTCTTGGGATTTGCAAAAAATACGTATTTTTAAGATAAACAAATAACATCTAAGAAATAATTTTGGTAACAGGACTGAGCGTTGAGATTAACCTACTCAGTCACAGTTACAATATCCTCAAATATATATAAAAAAAAAAATGAAAGAACTTAGTTTTGATCTTCCCATGGCCTTCAGAAAATCCATCTGATGTAACTTCCTGCTGAACATGGGATTTGTGGAAAATTCCAAATTTTTCAGAGGGGAGAATGTGTTAGGGTAACAGGACTGAGTGAGAACCCAGGGACACGACTCAAATGAATGTTTTCACAAAAATATTATGGATTTCTCATGAAAAAAATTTATTTAAAGCATAGATGGAATATGGAGTCACACACACACAAAAAAAAAACATTTACAAGTATTTTAATCATTATATTTCATGGCAAAGTGCAGCATTAGAGAATGGGGACAGGCGACAAATGCTTTTTTTCAGTGTTCTAGGTAGTTTTTATTAATTTTTTCAAATAAATATTTGAAATTTGCAATTAGATCAATGTGCAGGACACTTTGCTTAATAGTAAAATGTATTTTAGAGTTGATTTTCATGCACATTTATACATATAATGTCCTGGGGATGGAAATGGCACCCATTCGGTGGAATGGCCCAAATGCTATGCTTGGGTCTGAATTCTTCATTAATTCAACTCCACAGGTCCATCTTCAACCCTATTTCTGAGTAATGACATGAAAAAGGTGGTTTTGAGCACTGGCCCTTTAAATGCAAATGAGCCACTTCACGGCCCACCCTCTCCAGGTTGTTAATCGTGCTTTCTGTCTCGTTCAGCCACTTGTGTTCGTTAATACAACCAACAACTGAACATTTTAGGTAATCAGCTCGAAGTTTGGACATAATTTCAGTTTCTACTACAACCGCTGCTGCTGACAAACAGTTATGGCAAACTTGGAGAAATGTTCGTCACAAGTCTTGACCTTATATGTGCAAATGTTGTGATGTAACTAGTTATAGACGCAACAAATTAAGCAGGAATTAAAACGGGTTGTAGAAATCCACTCGATTTTTGCCAAAATGAATATAAAGATAGCTTTGCAGCACCTGGAGGGTTCAAATTCAAACTTTATGAACTATTAGGGTCCAAATACACAAATAAATGTACCACAGACTAATAAAAGTGGGGTTAGCAAAATATGACCCCTTTAAGGACACAGTGTAGATTTGATCTCTCTGCCAGAAAAAGATGGACAAGATCACTTATTAGAGACTGGAATGAGTCCTGGAAAAAAATCATTTCTAAGTAGTTTTTGAGATGAGTTCAGTGTAAGTCTATGGACATTTTGGAGCTGACCCTAGTGGCTGTCAGTGTAGATGCTTTAATACTGGCTCTATTTTTAAGCTGTGGTCCTCGAGACCCACTAAGCTAATGCTAACTCACTGAAAACTCCACACCACTACACTGACTGAGAGCGTTATGTTAAACTCCACAAAGTAATTTCAGATACATCATAAATAGTTATGTGGATTTCATGTATGTCATGGCAGTAACCCCGAAGCGAGCCATCAGTTCACATCACAGACTATACATCAGTTGACAGTAAATCCCTCCATATCACATCATGTGCAGACATACTGTAAATATGTAAAAAATATTTATGTATGCACAGTACAAGTAATATAAATAGCATATTTCTCTTATATTTCATGCTGCACTCTTGAGTGTTTCTGCCTGTCTTTTCTGCACTTTTTTTGTATTTGTTGTTGCTTTTAAAATGGAAATTTCCCCACAGTGTGATCAATAAAGTCTTATCTTATCTTATCTTATCTTATCTTATCTTATCTTATAGAATAGAATAGAACAGAATAGAATAGAACAGAATAGAATCTCTTTATTGTCATTGTACAGGTACAACGAAATTTAAAAAGTGCAGTCGTCCTAGGTGCCATAAACAAAAAGTATAAATAATGCATATAAAAGAGTATAAAAACTTAAATATAAAAGAAAAACCCTGACGGCATAAATATCTAAAAAAAAAAAAAAAAAAAAAAAAAAAAAAAAAGCAGCATAAAAACTAGGAGTATAAAAGACACATAAAACATCATCATATACTCTGGACAACATTCAGCATTCCACACAATTAATTAATGTCCAGCAGTATTCAGTGCAATTATGGCCCTATCTTAACTTATCTTATCTTATCTTATCTTACCTTATTTTAGCTTAACTGCCGCTAGGTGGCAAACCATAAAATGCAATACAAATTTACAATAAAGTACAGCAAGAGAAAACAGTGAACAGAGTCTTATGATTTTTATTTTTTTACTGTGACTCACGAAATACAACTGCTACTATTGAACTGTCAGAGCAAAAAACTACTACTACTATAATAATAATAATAATAATAATCATCATCATCTTCATCATCATCATCATCATCATCATCATCATCATCATAATATTTTATTCAATAAACTGAAGCTGTGAATATCCAAGTCAGCAGCCACACAAGGTTGTCCATCAACACATCAGACAGAAAACACTTTCATCTCACAGCGTCATTACTAATTTGTATCTTACAATTACACACACACAGAGATATTTATATATTTATAAAAAAATCTCCCCCATACAGTACACAAAAATCAAGAGAATTAGCTGTCGAGACCCAAAACCATTTTCTGTTCTAAACTGTAAAAAGATGTTTATTTCTGCTGTCGGTATCAACAAAAGAAACATGCTGTCTGTGTGCATAACCTATACCTAAAAAAAGGTAAACGTAGCATGTTTTCAATTCATCCCCAATGAAATGTTCCAGTGTGATTGTAATGGTTTCAGAGACAGCCTGTGCACACGTCTCCTGCTTGCCATAAGACACTCAGCCACAAAGACACACGCCACAGCCATGCAAACAGGATTTTTACACTCCCAGGCAAAATGAGATTATTTTTTGCCATTGAGATTATTCCAGGCAGGAGCTCATGTTGTGTCTCAGCCGTCCTCGAGCGCATATTTCACTTCTGTACATCCAAGAAAAAAAAAAAAAAAATGGTAGTATAATAAGACACAGAGTCAGTTGGCTGGTTTCACCTACAGGCCTGGGCCAGGACTCACTCATTATTCCTATTCTCCCTGAATGTGGTTTTATGTGAGGAAAAGGAAATCATCTGCTGAGCTGTAAATTTAGACTAAAGAATGAAAACAAACAAAAAAATCCATTCTCTCTCTTTGTAAGTCAGAGATTGTAAACTCTGGCAAAGGCCACTTTAGCCTGTGGTTGATGAGCGGTTATTGTGGGGAAGGAGGGGGGGTGATACAGCGATTGAGCGACTGTAGACAACATCCCATCACCCCTGCTCTATCATAAACACAACACTTCATCTTCTTAATATCCCTCCTGGTGAATATAAACATATTAACCACCAACTGTGGTTAGGTTTAACTTTGTTCACCATTTTTATTGTCTTACAAAAGCAGATTACAGTCAAGCTGGCTTGAGACCCACTTTGTCTCACAGTTTGAGAGGAGTTCATGTATATTTCTGTTATCATCTGTCATTTAAAAAATCACCCACCCCTACTGCTACTTTTTCACCAATATATACCATTTTTGATCCACAGTTTCTATGGGCCTAATTAAAAGATCAACATCTAACAGGTATGTCTAGTGTAGACACACAGCCTAGCAGACACTGTAGTAGTTAATTTCCCATACTACTCCTGTGTGGCTTCAAATTGCAGCAATTGGATTTTAATCTGTGTACCACTGATTAGTCATTTGGCTCCCCAGCCGCTGTGTAATTTGTTCCACAACAGAGAGCGGAACAAGCATGTGCACACACAGACACACACATACAGTACACACAATTAACACAGACACACACATACACATATGCAATCATGCAAAAACACACACATACACACACACACACACACACACACACACAGAGGAGAGGAGAAAGTTGGACGCACGAAACTGAGTGAGAAATACTGAAACGAAAAGACATGCTGGGGAGTAAAAATGTGAAGCAAAGAGGAGAAAGAACAAACAATAGTAGAGTGTCTTAGCCCCCTCTGATGGTCGCTGACTGCACAACATGCACTTTAAAGACAGATTGATCGTCTGGCGCTGAGTGGGTGTACAGATGTCCAGAGGGGATGGACAAGGTCGTCAATCCGTTTTTGGACTGTCACGACAAAGCGTGCCGCACCTCTGCAGCCGTAGGTCACGAGGCCGGCGGGGAACCACAGAGGAAAAGAAGTCATTTCACCTGACACGGAAGGGCAGAGGTGTCACCAGTACACTGAATGTGTACATGTGTGATTGAGTGTTCATGAACACATCTCATGGCTCTTTAGTCTCACTGAGCCGGCTGTCAGTTTCATGGTGGAGGTGTTAAACTGAACTTGGGTGCAACTCCTGCATCACTGGGCCGGAGGTGAAATGAGGTCATGTGCACGATTTTTAACAGGAAGGCAAAAAAGAAAATTGTATTCTGATGGTTAGAACAATGAGATTATATGAACAGTTATAAGTTTTACATTTGACTTCATATTTGTTTTGTATTTTGTGACATATTTATTTAGTTGCTTTGGACTGGTAAAATGTTTTTGCATCATTTCATCAGGTTTATATTTACCTATGTTTTGTACTTTCTGGATATGTAGTTTTGCACTTGGTTTTGTGTTCATTTGGTACTATCTTTGGATGTATTTAGTTGGTTTGTCTGACTTTATACAGTATGATTTTATAGCTAGTTGTGTATGGCTAACCATTAAGGTTATTATTATTTAGAAGGGGGCAGGAAATATAAGATTTTCTTCATCCTGCTCCTTTTCGAGCATGGGTGTGTACATGTTTGTTTACTTGATGATTATTGAATGTTACTGATGAAATGCACAACCATTAAATAAATAAATAAATAAATAAATAAATAAATAAATAAATAAAAATAATAAACAGTTAAACTATTTCTGTGTATGCTTTTGGTCATTGGAAAATAAAGGTTCACTTGAGAGAATCCTTATACTTTGTTTCATTCATTTTATCCTTTTACAAACTGTTGAGAAGCATCCCAGCAGCATGATGGTACCACCACCACCACCACCAAGCGACTCTTAAAAACTCACTTTTATAAACAAACATTTCATTAATTCAGGACAGTGTAGTGTGTGTGTGTGTGTGTGTGTGTGTGTGTGTGTGTGTGTGTGTGTGTGTGCGTATGCATATATTTGTGTATGGAGGTTCATTATCATTTATATTGTTTTCCCAGGCTCATCACAGGTTTTCCCAGGATCATCTCTGGACCTGCTGCTGTGGTCCTGCCTCTCTCCTCCTTCATCGTCGTCACTCACTTATCCATATAGTTATGATACTGTTTATTATACAGTTCCACAGATGTTCTAGTTCAATTATCTGTGCATCAGCTGCTTCCATGTGTCTCCCCCTGCCTTCCCCCTCTCCCCCAGTCTCTCTCTATATCTCTATCACTCTCTCTTTTCTCCTCCTTTACTCTCTCTCTTTAACCCCAACTGGTCAAGGCAGACGGCCATCCTTCTGGAGTCTGGGTCTGCTCCAGGTTTCTGCTGTTAAAGGGAAGTTTTTCCTCAGCACCGTCGCCACTCACAAGTGTTTGCTCCTGGAGGATTCTGTTGGGTTTCTGTAAACTGGCTTAGAGTCTAGTTCTGACCAACTCTATATGTAAAGTGTCATGAGATAACTTTTGGCGCTATATAAATAAAACTTGATTTGATTTATATGTTCTTATCTACCTTTCCTTTATGTGAAACACTTTGTAGCATGTTGTTTTAAGAAGTGCAATATAAATAAAGCTTTACTTACTTACTTACTTACCACCATGCTTCACAGTAGGGATGGTGTGTTTGTGGTGATGTGCAGTGTTTGGTATCCGCCAAACATGGTCTTTGTCTGATGAAGCTCCTTTTTGGTGTTATCAGATCAAACAACCTTCATCGAATCGAATCGAATCGAAACAAATCAAATTGAATCAAATAGAACAGAACAGGCGTCTCAAACTCATTTTCTTTCAGGGGCCACATTCAGCCTGATGTGATCTCCAGTGGGCCGCACCAGTAAAATAATAACATAATAACCTATAAATAATGACAACTCCAAATTTTTGTCTTTGTTTTAGTGTAAAAAAAAACCCATTAAATTATGAAAATACTTACTTTTATGAACTATTCAAGCAAAAAAATGAGAATAACCTGAAAAAACTGAAATTTGTTAAGAAAAATAAGTGCAATTTTAACAATATTCTGCCTAAGCTGGTCATTTCTACATGTGTATTATGGATCGGATCTACAGACACTAAACACTTAGTAACAGGCAGAAAATAGTTAAAACTATGCTTAATTTTCTTCAGACATTTCAGGTTGTTCATATTTGTTCAGGTTATTCACATTTTATTGTTACAGGATAGTTTGTAAATGCTAATATTTTCATAATTTAACATTATTTTTTGCACTAAAACAAAGACAAAAATTTGAAGTTGTCATTATTTATAGGCAAAGTGTAATATTATTTTTTTCACATTAAATCAAGAAGAAAATATGGAGTCATTATTTTTTGTCGGTTTTTATGCTCTTATTATTTGACTGTAGATCATATTGGTCTGTTTGTGGAACCTGAACGAAAATGAGCTCCACAGCCTTGACTGTGGAATTTTTGTACTTTGCAAATTCATCCCACAGGCCGGATTGGAACCTATGGTGGGCCGCATTTGGTCTCCGGGCCGCATGTTTGAGACCCCTGGAATAGAACAAGGCTTTATCGTCATTAATAATAATAATAATAATAATAATAATAATAATAATAATAATAATAATAGATTAGATTTCCATAGCGCTTTTGTAGACACCCAAAGCACTTTACATATTGACCCATTATTCATTCGCTCTCACATTCCCCCTCTGGTGGTGGTAAACTACACCTGTAGCCACAGCTACCCTGGGGCGGGCTGACAGAAGTGTGGCTGCCACTTGGCACCTACAGCCCCTCTGACCACCACTGAATATTCATATACATTCATACACCAGTGTGAGTGACACTGGAGGCAAGGAGGGTGAAGTGACTTGCCCAAGGACACAATGGACTGACCAAAACAGAGCAGGATTGAAACCGCCAACTCTTCAGTTAACGCTCTACCTCCTCCTCCCACCAGTTGTGCAGGTGGTGTCTGCCAGCGACAGCGCACTTCCATCTAAATAACAACACAATAAGATACAAACATATAGAAGCGTGTAATAGAAATATGTGCAAATTATAGATATACTGTATGAAAGGGTAACATTTAAAAGTATAAAAGGAGTATAAAAATGTGGAAGTGTAAACAATGTAAACATACATGTGCCAGACAGGTGAGCTTAGAGTCTTGGGTCACATGTCTGAGGCTGAGCTCTAGTCCAGTCCTGTTGTTGCTTTTTACTCCTTCAGAGTAGTCAGAGTAGTTTCCCTCACTAGTCTCCTCAGTTTGTGAGGATGTTCTGCTTTAGCCAGATTTTCATCTCCCACACTTCTTCCATTCCTTAACCCTTTCATCCCTGAGACATTATTCCAGGTAAACATGCTGCTGTGAATTGTTGTCTGTTTCAGTGTCATAAAAGCTGCTGTGAGTATGTGCTTGTGTTCCTTTTCTTCAGTGGTTTTGTTTTACTGTGTGTTTTAGGGTCAAAACAGGGTGAAATAACAGAAAAAGACAAAGAGAGGAATTGAAGTCTGACAGGTTTTTACTAAATAAGGCACACAGAATGTACATCAGTAAGAGATTTAGGAAGTTGAACATGAACTGTGAACTGGAACACACTGAACAACAAGAAGTATTTGAATTTTGGCCCAGTAGTTTTTGTTTTGGGGCTGTTTTTTTCAGTCAGTCCTGCCGCTTTTTGGCACCTTGTTGAACTCCAAAAAGCAGTTACATGGTCAAAACTCAGTAAAAACACAGTAAAATAATAATGAAGGAAAATCACAACAATACAGCAAACAACAGCAGAAATAAAAAACGACAAGGAAAATTAAAAAAGAAAACAGCCCAGATTGTCTATTTTCAGAGTCAGTCAGTGTCACCCACTGCTCTGTGTTTTGCCCCCCATTCCACAGGCAGCGGGGGGTGCACTGGGCATGCTCAGATCAATCTTCTATGAATACTTGAAGAAAATCATACATTCAGAACAGCACCACAGACACGTCAGGGGTTAAAGGGTTAATGATGGATTCAGCTCAGATCTGATGATGTTCAGTTACTTGGAAATGTTTTGTATCGACCCCCTACTTTCACTGTATTATTGTCCTTAACTCCATATTGGACCTTCCAGACACGTGCCTTTTTACAATAATCACTTGAGACACATTGACTGCACTCAGGTGATCTCCATTTCACTCGTGGTGAGACTACTAACACCTATTAATTGTTGTTAAATAAGCCAAATTATACTGACCATCAATCCATTCATAAAATCAATAAATGGGAGAAAAAAAAAGCCAAGGATGTAAATACTTTTTATAGACACTGTATTGAAAATAAATAAAACATATGATATATAGAAAATAAAGTTTTGGCAAGCAGAATCAGTTCTAACTTATCTGGTGAAATAAAAGTTAGATATTTTTTTATTTTAATTTTTTTAAAGATCAGTTTTTGTGTAACTGCCTAACCCTGCTGTTTACAGTACTATAAATAATATAAATAGACACAGTACTATTCAGTGCTGGTCAGCGCTGTGTCTATTTTAAGTACTTTTTGGGGGGATATCATGGCTAGGTGTTAAGATTAGTAGCACCTTTGGGCAGCTGTGGCTCAAACTGCAGGGTTGCTGGTTTTATCCTTATTGTTAAATATGTCAAAGTGCACAGAAGAAAAACACCCCAAGTTGCAAGAACCATACACAGAGTTTTACCACCACTGGGACACTACCAGTCAAAAGTTTGGACACACCTGGTTTTTCTTTATTTTCATGACTATTTACAGTGTAGATTCTCACTGAAGGCATCAAAACTATGAATAAACACATATGGATTTATGTAGTTAAAAAAGTGTGACATAACTCAAAACATGTTTTATATTTTAGATTCTTCAAAATAGCCGCCCTTTGCTTTTATTACTGCTTTGCACATTATTGGTATTCTCTCAATGAGCTTCATGAGGTAGTCACCTGAAATGTTTTCCAACAGTCTTGAAGGAGTTCAGTGATGCTGAGCACTTGTTGCCATCTGTGGTCCATTTTATGTCATTTAAATGAGAAGGTGAGTCCAAACTTTAAACTGGTAGTGTATGTATGTGTGTGTGAATGGATGAATCAGGCACTTTAGGCAGATGTAAGGAGGGCTTGATAAATGCTTTGCCTTTTCTGCATTTAATACAAACTTCATACTGATCTGAAGTATAAGTTCTAAGACAAGTGGCTTAGAACTACATATATTGGTCCATGTGCAAATCCATTTATCTGTTAAAAAAAAAAAAACAAAAAACAAAAACTGTAGTAAAACAGGAGATAAAATAATAAATGAGTATTAATAAGAACTTCAAGTGATTTTCAACACCTTCAGTAGTGTACTGTTTACCTTTGACCACCAGATGGCAACAGTAACCTATTTGCCTTTGGTCTGGTCTCCACCAGAGTGCTGTTAACTGGCTGCTGGATGCTGAAAGTTTACTTTCCCACAATCCTTAGATATCAACATGCACAGCAGTCTTGTCTCACAAGTAATAACCCAAACTTTTATTAATTACTTCACAATGATTAGGAGGTTATACTGGCATCACAATTAAAGTTCTTTACAGGTAAAATGGTAGAAACGGTAGGAGAACATGTAAAAGTTCTACAACTATTCTAAAACTGCTCTATAACATGTTTTTCAATTAGATTAGATTAGATTAGATTAGATTAGATTAGATATAACTATATTGATCCTTTGGGCAGAACCCTCAGGAAACTGAGGATATGTATTTTATAGCAATACTTATAAATATATATTTATGGTTATATAAATTAGCACATACACTTATATAAGTTAATGAGGGTTTCTACTGTGGTTTCTATTGAAAACACATCAACACTTTCCCTCATGAGAAAAAACTCAGAATAACTGTGTCAAACACATCAATCTGAATCATCCTTCTTTATTGGACAAAAAGATAAAGGACCATTAGCTGCATCTGACAGGACTCAATTCAATGTCTCTTTCTCACACTGAACAATGTACCTGATGATCACTGGAAGTGCTGAGTGCCACTTAGCTGCACTACACTATCATCACCCGTCTTTGTCACAAACAGAATAATTATCTGTCTAACACTGGATTATTTGAAAAGAAGAGGTCACCTACATTATTCTTTCAGTTCAAGGACTTCAAATAGGTCATCGTTGTTAAAGTAAAATAGAAAATACAGATAATTTTCAATAAAAAGGAAGCCAAACAATACTATCTTGGGATTTATGGTGCAGTTATCTTTTAAACTTTTGTTATTTTTATTAAATTTCGGTTATATAACCTTTATTTAACCAGTAACCAGGTAAGTTTGTTCAAAACTGATTTTCATCTTCAATAACAACCTGGTCAAGAGGCAGCACACAAACAGAATGAACAACAGAACAGATTACATGTACAACAAATATACAACAAATCACATTATGTCACAGAACAAATAGAAACATGAACAATAGGTGCAGTGGTCCTGAAGTGGAACTTTCACTGACCTTTTAAATATACAAATGAGGTGAGTTTTAGGGATTATTGTGAAGAATTCCAATCATTAGCGGCAGAAAACTGAATGAGGATCGACTGAGGGTGAAACTTTGCTATCTCGGTGTAAACAGCACCCTTGATCAGGCTCATCAGTGATATTTTGTGTCAAACACAAGGATGCAGCACCAACATGGATCAACATGTAAACTTCCATCTAAATCAGAACAGTGGGATCCAAGGTACCACATTAGACTTTACAATTTTGACCTTTAATCGTAGCGGCATTGCTAGGTATGTGTGGACCTGGTGATGTGGTGAATCTATCCAGCTGTGGTACAAAAATGAGCATTTCAACAAGAGAAAAGCTGACCTTTAATTATAGTGCAATGACATTTTTAAATGTGGAGACATCATTGCCATTTTTGGCCCAAAATGGTGCGATGTTGTCTGAAAAAGATACAAAAGACGGCTGACAGGTTTTCAGTGACATCAAGAACCTGGTCTCTGGCTGATGACCTCAACCAGTAGCAGCTTCTCTCAGCGACCTAAAAAGCTGAATAAAATGTTTAATTATCAACTTTTTGGACTCAGTCCTCAGTCAGTTCTAAAACCTAAATTAATACACTACTACTAATCGTTCCATTACAGTTCAATAATTCAGGTAAAATGCCATTTCCCAGCTTTTCAGAGGCATAAGATATGGTCAGTTTGTCTGTTTAGTGATGGAAAGACCATTATCTTCTGCAACACTGATTCACCAATAAAAAGTGGATGTAGACACTCTTTTGTTAATGTTCTGTTAATGATATATAATGTTGAAAACATCACTTTTATCTCTGAACTGCAGTGGTTCCCAACCTTTTTTGGCTCGTGACCCCATTTCAACATCACAAATTTCTGGTGATCCCAGACATTCAAAATGGAGACTTTTTTTTTTGCTAAAATTACTTTGTTTTTGATCATCTAATAGTTTGCTATACTATGTTGCAAATAAATGTTAATTTTAATCTTCATTTAGGCTATATAATGTATATTATTATGGATGGAGGCAGAAAAGCCAGGTGTAGATTACTGCACAAAGTGAGAATTTTATTTTCCTTGGTCGGGATATGTACAGTCAGTCCGGCTTGGATTTACAAGGCTGACAATTAATACTGAACAAACAAGAACTCAAACTATGAATTATGAAAGAGCTGCAGCATCTGAAACTGACCACAATGAACATTTGACAGATAAACAGAACCACAGTGCTTTTGTTTCAGCTTCACAGTTTGTCATGTCTTTTATGTATTCTGATTGTCTTTCTCAATTCAACATATATTTTTATTAGTAAGTCTTTTATTTTTATCAATTACGAGCAATTTCAGGTGACCCCATATGAACCCCAAGGTTGAAAAGCACTGCTGTACTGACATAATAATCTTTGAATTTTCTCTGAACTTCTATGAAAGTCTACATGATCAGTAAATTAAATATAGGAAAATACATAATGTTCAATGAAAAATGTACAGAATAAAATAATAAATTGTGATGAATCACTGTAAGTCACCACATAAGTAGTTATAGGTCTCTAAGGTTTGACACAGTATCTTCTCAGCTTGATGCAGTAGAAGTACATGATCAGTGAAAGTGACCAGTGGCCTTGAACCCTTTAACCCCTGATGTGTCTGTGGTGAGTGTTCCGAATGTATGATTTATTTTATATATTTGTAAAAAATTCAATCATTTATCAAATAGAAAAAAATTCAAAACATGCTGATAGAATAGACCTTGTGTTTACATAGACATCTGAGCATGCTCAGTGCCCCCCCCCCCCCCCACACACACACACACACACCACCACCACCACCATCTGTGTAATGGGGGACAAAACACAGAGTGAGTGAGACTGACCTGCTATAAAAATAGACAGTTTGGGCTTCTTCTTCTTCCCTTTTTTTTTTTGCACCGTTTTCTGTGTTGTCTTTTTGTTTTTACTATTGTCTGCAGAGTTGTTGTGATTTTCCTTTTTTTTTTTTTTTTTTTTGTTTTTTTTGCCATGTAACTGCTTTTTGGAGTTCAACCACTTGTCAAAAAGCAGCTGGATTGATTTAGGAAAAAAACAGCCCCAAAACAAAAACCACTGGGCCAAAATTCAAATACTTGTTGTTGTTCAGTGTGTTCCAGTCACAGTTCATGTTCAACATCCTAAATCGCTTACTGATGTACATTCTGAGTGCCTTATTTAGCAAAAACCTATCAAACTTCAATTCCTCTCTTTGTCTTTTTCTGTTATTCCACCCTGTTTTTACCCTAAAACACACAGTAAAGCAAAACCACTGAAGAAAAGGAACACAAACACATACTCACAGCAGCTTTTATGACACTGAAACTGAAATAATGTCTGAGGGGTTAAAGGGTGAAGCTTATTCTGCTACATCTACTTCTGCTGAAATGATAACTGTGTACTTCCTCCAAGCCCAGACTAAACAAGGAGAAGATGAATAGTCTCCAAACACGAAACACGAGAACGAGAACAAACTCTCTGAAGAATTATAACCATCCCTGATATTGCCTCTAATTTGTACCTTTCAAATTTCTTTTCTAAGTGGTGCTCTTCTTTTAACGTGTGTTGTTTTAGCTGTGTGCCTTGTTAATGCTTTTTTTATTATGACATTATGGAAATCACTTTGAACCTCATCACCTTTGTGTTCTAAAAGCCTCGCCTAACCAATTACTTGTGCAGCTGGGAGGACACAAAAAGAGCATATATTTTAGTCAGAGGATTATGCTGTTGAGCTTGTGTTTACACCATCTGGGCTGAGATAGTCCCACTCAGTGGTGTCATTATTAGGAGCCGTGGCTGAGAGTTTCTTGGATGATGAAAATGTCAACAAACTTGATGACTGTTTAACCCGTAAAGACTCAGTGCTGCTTTTGTGTCAGTTCCCAAATGAATTTTTGTCTATATTTAACCTTTTTTTAAGTGATTTATCACCATTCATTGTGTTGCTGCAATATCCCAGTTTGGGATAAATAAAGTACATCTATCTATCTATCTATCTATCTATCTATCTATCTATCTATCTATCTATCTATCTATCTATCTATCTATCTATCTATCTATCTATCTATCTATCTATCTATCTATCTATCTATGATGATGATGATGATGGTGATGATGATGATGATGATGATGATGATGATGATGAAATGATGATGAAATTCTTTATTCAGTCATCACATAATAATACAACCAGTGTCAACAACAACACTACAAACATTACAAACATTACCAACAGGTTAATGACTGAAAGGCACAGGCAGAAGCAGAATGCTTATTATTAATGCCAGTCCTACATAACAAATTCAGCTACCCAGCATTCAATATAGGAAAAAGAAAAAAACAACAGCAATGCATACAACCAAACAAACAAACAAAACATAAAAAGGTGAAAATAAACCAGAAAAACAGAAAACTTAACCCACCAAATTAATGATAATTTAATATAGAATCAAAAATAAATTATTTAGCTATTACTTATCAGAGCTTAACAATTGTATCCTTCAAAAAT
Organism: Sphaeramia orbicularis; assembly: GCF_902148855.1. Lineage (NCBI taxonomy): Eukaryota > Metazoa > Chordata > Actinopteri > Kurtiformes > Apogonidae > Sphaeramia > Sphaeramia orbicularis. The sequence goes on along the minus strand of NC_043979.1, from coordinate 14,663,112 downwards.
TGCTTTACGTACCATTTTTTTAAATATCAAAAATGGGCTACACATTCTTAAGTCCATGCTGGCCTCATTCCATAGTTTAACTCCAACATCAGATATGCATCTTCTTTTTGTCTCTTTTTTAGCTTTTTGTACAACAAATTTACAAACATCTCGCAAATCATATTTAGACTCATGTTGAGAAGAACCCTTGTACACAGACAGGGAGTAACTTTAATTTTGCTTTATACATTATTTGCATTATTTTATAGTAAACCAAATCATTATATTTAATTTCATAATATGGGATTTCATAAACAATTAATTAGTATGTTCATTCTATCTATCTATCTATCTATCTATCTATCTATCTATCTATCTATCTATCTATCTATCTATCTATCTATCTAATATTATCCACTGTATTTAGCAATTAAAGTTGAAGGTTATTATATCAAAAAAAGTGAAAAATGAAGAAAAATGGGCTTTTTCTGCAAAACACATCACAAACTACAAAGAAAAATGAGCATCCCAATCCACTGAAATTGATCAAACTCCATGGGTTTTACTGGTGAATCGATGTTGTAGAAGATGAGGTTGTTTTCATGTTCACTATTGAGCCGCTGACCAGGAAAAGGTGATAAACTGTATTTTACCTGAATTATTTCAATGTGTTGATAGGATTAGTGGATCAACAGGAAATAAACATTATAGATCAGTCGATGATTTATGTCATCGGTGGATGTTTGGGTTTTTATGGGTAAATCTATATTATAAAATCCAAGTGGCCTCTGTGTGTGTGTGCATATGTGTCTTGGGAATCACACAAAATCCGGAAAGAGCAGACTACTGCAGTTTAGCGAACTTTTATATTTTCAGTCAAGGAAGACAGTAGCAAAAACAACAAGTTGATAGGACCAATATATTGGGAGATATTAGTAATTTTGGAATACTATAGCCTTAGAATTCCTTTGCTATACCTAGAATGCTTTGGCGGTGACTGCTGGACAAATGCAGTACAGCATGCATGAATACACAACAGCATAAAAACTACCACATCTAGAACCTGTGGATCCCCACGAGTCAATGCACAAGTTTCTGTATTTATTTTATTCAAAAAATTTTTTTTTCTGCAGTTGGTTTTGTTTGTTACTTTAGAGGCAGTAGAGAGCAGCACTCGCAGTATTTCTTTTTACATGTGCACAGATAGTTGCCTATTTAAGCATTTAGCTGATACTGAGGAATATAAGCATTCATTTGGAGTCATGTCTCTGTCAACTTGATTATTTCAACTGCAAAATCTATTTTGCTCTGGTTTGGGATTTACTTACCCTTGAAGGAAATATCTTGCTCTTGGGCTTTAAATGCGTCACAGTTTTCACTAACTGTTAAGTTTTTCTTCCTGCTGGGAACACAGCTTTCTACAGTGCATACCACAGCTCAATGTATGCACACAATGTCAACATACTGCCAACTAAAGTCACCCACTGAATGACAGAAGGACAATGTACTGAATGGCAGCATTAATGTGAAAACACCTTCACATATTCATTTCAATATAACACATTGAACAAAAGGTTGAACTAAAGGTGTCCACACCGTTCAGCTTATGAGCTACTTTTAAAACAACCCTGTCAAAATGATCCACGTACATTGAAAATTGCAAAATTTATACACTGAGTGAACTTAGTGCAGTATAATAGGTGAACCTTGCATAAATGCCTGAACAATACTCAATACACTTCAATATATTTCCTACTCAATATCTTACTCTGAATTCTAAAGTGGGGCACACACATAAGGATTTTCTAAATTTGAAGTGATTTTTTTGTCCATTACAGACCCCACACATGAAGATAAAAAAAATCAGGCATTGAACAGTTTTGATTGTACTGTGTGTGGTGTGCTCCAATAATCTCAACACCGCACACCACGCACATAACAATTCTGTCCCACCCCAGATAGCAAAGAGACATTGGGACGGATCTGGAACAGAATCGTTGACCGATTCGGCCTGAAACTGTTTGGCAGATCCGTCCTGGTGTCCAAACGCACATCGGGCCCAAAACAGGTACTGCTCCGCAAAACGGATCTTCTACAGAAACGGTCCAGCTCTGGCCCAGCTCCGTTCAATCACATCTAGAACATACACAAGAATCATGTTGGCCCAGATTCATATTACGATTCTGGTCCAGATCAGCATTACAACTTTGAAAATCAGTCTTGGTTGTGTGATGGGAGACTGTTCTGGGCCGAATCTGTCAGCCAGCACAACTCTGGAACTGCAAGAGAGAGCTGAAAGACAGATCAGATACAGATTTGGTCCAAAGTCAGAAAACGGATGTAAGCCATAAACGGATGTAAAGGCTTTAATGTGGATCCGGCCCAAAGGTAATTGCTATCTGGAACCAATTCAGTTCAATTCAACTTTATTTATAAAGCGCATTTTATGTACAAGGCAGACTCAATGTGCTTCACAACAGGTATATAACATAAAAAACAATCAGAAAAAAGACAGTGCAAGCGCAAGTAAACAATCATATGTACACACACTTAAACTCGCACATGCGCACATACCCACACAACCACACATACACACACAACTGAAAAGAACGCAGAATGCCACCGATCTAGGATTCAGTCCTCCAAACCAGAAATCTTGCGTGATCAACTGGAAGACACAAAGTGCAACATGGAAGAGGACATATGAGAGGAGGGAATGATGGTGTTCTTGGGATTATTTTTGATGGAAAAATCCTGAATTTCTGAGGTCCACTGAACTTTATATTTCAGGTCGGCCATGCTTGTTTTTATTTACACCTACGTCCTTGTTCCACAGTCAGCTCACTACTTGATTGGCTACTTTCCGTTCCACGTCACAATTCACAGAGCCATGTCTCGGGAGTCTTTGGCTTTCCCCACACACATGAAGATTTTTGGTCGTAAATATTGAACAAGTTTAATATTTACGTTCTTCAACCTATTTCAGAGCCAATTATTAGGACAAATTCACTCTTAACACACCTCAGACCACAGGATAATCTTATAAGACATAAAATAATGTGGTGTTTGCCGTCCTTGGTTGGGAAGGGGGAAAATCAGGACAAAAAAAGCCCGATTATCTTCATGTGTGTACCCTGCGTTACATCGACTACAGTCAGCCAGGGTTGTATAGTCTGGACAGTAGCTGCTGGTACCAGCCTCAAGCAGACTTCCAAATGATCATCAGTCATGATTTCCACTTAATAATCTTCATGATAAGTTTTTTTTATATAGCACTTATCACAGAATAAAAAAATCCCAAAGTGCTTTACAATAAAATCAGAAATAAAATACATAGTCAAAAAAACACACAGTAAAATACACAGGCATAAAAGCATGAAAGCAAATGGTCATAAAACCCACACCTAAGTAAAAGCCTATTTAAACAAGAAGGTCTTCAGCTGCTTTTTAAAAGATTCAGCTGAGTCATGAGGGATAAATGACTATTGTCCCATTAACTGTGATTGTAGCTCCATCTTTTTTCTCTTTGTCATTCCACTTTTCAGAGACACGTCAGTGCTGTACTTTTTAACTCTTTATTTAACCTTTTTTGGTGATTTCTACACACATTACAAGGCAGCGACAGCAACAGTTCTAGTGAGGACAGTGAGTTAACAATCTCAGGTCCAATGTGGTCTACAGGGTCTGTAAGGTCCACCTCTGCATGAACAGTGAGTGTACCTGCTTTGTTAGGTACCATGAAGTAATGGTACTAATGTAAGGAATGATGTTCAAAGGGATAAGGTGTCTGTTGTTGTAATGTTCTAGAAGTGATGTTCTAATGTTCTGAAATACATGTTCTTTTCACCTTGCATGTGCTTTTCTTCTTGAATTTGTTTTGGGTTTTTTTGCCAGGAACCAAATATGGTAACTTCATTAACCTTGATTTTCTACATAACAATACAATTTTTGGAAAAATTTCACAAAAGCCATAAAGTCTTGTTAGGTCCTCCAATAACACACGAGGGTTGACATTTTGTACAGGGTGACACAAAAAAACGGGAACTTTTTAACAATCCAATAAAACCAAGAGTGATGGAAGAAAAATATTTTATTTATAGTAACTGAAACCTTAAAACATGCCATTTAAGAAACAATGATGGAATTTTCATTTTTTAAAAATTACTTCCTGTAGATGGCGTCCTCCTGTACGAATGCATTCTTGAAATCTACTGTTGAGATTCCTCATTGACCGCTGCAACATCTCAGCTGGGATACTGTTCCACTGATCCATGGTTACTAAAATGAGGGTGTGTTTACTTGCTCAAGGTCACTGTCTCACAGTGCTGCCACTTGCTCATGTCTGCCAATACGCACTTCAAAAATTCCCGTTTTTTTGGGTCACCCTGTATTTCAGAGTTTTTCAGTGAGTGCACTACAAAGGGTTAAGAACGGTTCCAAAGTGCCTCTCCACATTTGGAAAACTGACAGATCACACAAACACACTTTAAATATCAATCAATCAATCAATCAATCAATCAATCAAAGTTTATCTATATAGCACTTTACAACAACATAACGAAGCCCAAAGTGCTTTACATCTAAAAGCATGATTAAATTATAAGATTAAAAAAAAAACAACAGGTTAATCAAGTACCATAAATATGCATAAAACAATAGGACACAACACACATCGATGAAAGAGACCACAGATTAAAACCTAATAGTGTCTCAGCGCTAAGGGTTAAAAGCCAGTCTAAACAGGGGAGTCTTTAACCTGGACTTGAACAGGGGCAGGTCAGTAAGGACTCTCAAGTCAGGAGGCAGTGAGTTCCACAGTTTTGGTGCAGCAACAGCAAATGAACGATCACTCCATTGTTTATATTGGGACCTGGGGACATCCAAAACCATGTGACAGGACGATCGGAGGGCTCTGCTGGGGCGGTGAACTGTTAAAATCTCAGATAAATAGGGAGGAGCTAGACCATTTAAAGCTTTAAAAACAAACATTAAAATTCTAAAATCAATACGATGGCAGACTGGGAGCCAGTGTAGAGAGGAGAGGATGGGGCTGATGTGGTTGAATCTGGAGGAGTTGGTCAAGAAACGGGCAGCTGCATTTTGTACCAGTTGTAAGTGATGGAGTGAGGGCTGAGTGAGGCCATAATAAAGTGCATTACAGAAGTCAAGACGTGAACTGATAAAAGCATGGATCGCTCTCTCCAGATCACTGCAAGAGAGGAATGGCTTCACTTTGGCTAAAAGACGAAGCTGGAAAAAACTTGCTTTAACAACTGCATTAATCTGTTTATCTAGCTTCAGTTGATTGTCTAAAATCACTCCTAGGTTCCTATCAGCCTGGCTCACAGGGGCTGGTAGGAGGTTGGATGGTGCATTATAGTGAAAATCAGAAGGGCCAAAAATTACAGGGTGGGGAAGCAAAATTTACAATATTTTGAGGCAGGGATTGAAAGACAGTGTATGACCAATTAGTTTATTGAAAGTCATGAGAATTTATTTGCCACAAGAAAATTGACATAATAGAAAATGTTTTTATTCTGTGTCCTCCTTCTTTCTCAATAACTGCCCTCACACGCTTCCTGAAACTTGCGCAAGTGTTCCTCAAATATTATATATTATATAATATTATATCATTTGGAAGCACAGGGAGATAGACCTGGAGATCATCCGCATAAAGGTGGAATGACAAATTATGTTTTGTGACATAGTGAAAAAAGTCCTCCTTCCATTCTGGATGGAAGTGGAATACTTTTTACTTTCGTATGTGCTCCAGCTCTCCTGCTCACTTTTGCAGCCCTTCTTTGGTAGATACAAATTGGAGAATAAACTTGTAGCTCATGCCGTTAACTGTTTGAGATCTCAGACTGGACACCTTTTACATCAATCACCATCAGGAGGACAGATCTACCTGCACTACCTTTGAGATCGACCAGTCAATCATAATCAACGTGTTGGGCTCCCCTGGGTTCCATCTTTCTCACTATTGTTGCCTCCATCAGCTGTCATGCATGTTTTCATTTAGCTGAACTTTTATTAAATATTCATACAACTGAGTATCTTGTACAAGCACCGTTTTTGTATCAGTGAGATAACAGGTTAACGGTACAGTAATATTCTGAATCTGACAGCTTGTAGCAAATATTCATCATATGAAATATAGCTTATTATAGCTTTAGTGTGGCACTTGTAGCTTATGACGTGTATTAAGTAGAGTTGGGAAAACAGCGCTATCACTGTTTTGGAGATATTTAACCCATAAAGACCCAAACAACCTCCAACAACCAAAACCATCTACTGATGTACTGCTGATCCACTAATCCTACCAATACATGTAAATAATTGGTGTAAAATGCAGTTTGTCATCTTTTCATGTTCATCAGATATGACCCATTTGCACATTCAGAGGCTCCGTAGTGAATGTGGAAACTCCGTCAACTACAACATTGATTCACCAGTAAAACCCACTTAGTTTGATAAATGATAGTGGATGGACACACTTGTTTTTACATTCAGTTAATGACATATTTTACTGAAAAAGTCACTTTTTCTTCAGTTTTCTCTGTTTCTGATATAATAACCCTCAACTTCAATCTGAGGTTTTAAGAACATCTTTTATTATTTATCTTTATTATCTACATGATTAGTAAACTAAATATAGGAAAATACCAGATTTTCACTGAAAAAATGCAAAATACAGAGGATAGTATTACAATAAATGGTGATAAATCACTTAAGAAAGTTTCGAGACAGAGAAAAATTAAGTTGGGAACTGACACAAAAGTCACGGTGGGTTTTGATGGGTTAACTCATAAAGAACCAAATACTGATTCATGTAAACTCAAAACAGATAGTAACTGATACAAATACATTATTATAAATATTAAATTCTTTAACTCGTTGTATTGTGACGGCCTCTGCCGCTACCGCTGCCACAATAATACTAGCAAATTAGGCTACTGGTATTATTATTATATATTTTTGTACTATTACAACACTTATTATTTTCCCCCTCACTCCCCCCTCTCTCTTTCTCGCTTTCATTCACACCCCCCTCTTCCCCTTTTCCCAATCGCGCCTAACCAAGTTATATTGTTTAGTTGCTATTACATTTATGATCTTTTTCATTGTAGTATGACATTGTCGTTGTTGTTTGTCAATACTCTGTCGTTGTTGTTTTTGGTTTGTTTATTTGTTTCAGTTTGTCTTTGTTTATGTGTTGTTGTTGTTTTTCTGTCCACATTGTCTTGTTAAATATCACTAAAAAAAAAAAAAAAAAAAGAACCAAATATCTATTGGGGACCAAAATCATTTATGGATACAAAAAGTTAAATACCTGTTGAGCCATTGATCCTATCAATACATGTAAATAATTGGTGTAAAATGTAGTTTGTCATCTTTTCATGCTCATCAGATATGACCCATTTGGACGTTCAGAGGCTCCATAGTTACCATGGAAACACCATCATCCTCTACAACATTGATTCACCAGTAAAACCCATGGAGTTTGATAAATAACAGTGGATGGAGACACTTGGTTTATGTTCAGTTAATGTTAGATTTCACTGAAAAAGTCATGTTTTCTTCCATTTTCTCAGTTTTTAACATAATAACCCTCAATTTTAATTTGACCTTTTACGGACATCTACATGATCAGTGAATTAAATAGAGGAAAATACCTGATTTTCACTTAAGAATGTAAAGTACTGAGCATAATATTTGAATAAATAGTGATGAATCACATAAAAAACTTAAAAACAGGGAAAACATCATTCAGGAACTGCCACAGAAATAGCACTGGGTACTCTCTCTCTGTCATTAAGGACTCATGATCTGTCCACCCAGTGCACTATGGGATGATGATCACAAAAAGGCTCATTTTAAGCCTTTAGAAATCTGAGACTGTGCCTCTTTTCAAAATATGTTTGACAGACCTGACCTCTGTGCCTCACATGGAGAAGATCAGATACAACATGAGTAATAATCTAAAGACATTTAATAAGATTAGGCAGCCTTTTTTGGACCGTATGGCTTAAATTAATGAAGACCTTGGCCAGGGAAGTGGTCCGTAACATTCCACTCACCTCTTTATTTTTTGTACAAATCTATATGGAATCTAGCCAGTTTACTAGTGATGCAACATCATGTACTTTATCATCTTGAGTTGTACACTGAATTTTATTTTACTTAAATTTTTGTTTTTCTTTCTTTAGATCTTATTAATTTCTTATGTATTCCTGCAAGTTACTTGCCTGTTTTGAAAAACAATAAAAAATATTGATAAAAAAAAAAAAAAAAAAAGTAGCACTGGGTCTTTATGGGTTAATGAAGTCCTTAAATCAAGAAGTAAATTTAGCAAGGGACGTGACCTCATAAAAGATGCCCGGAGCCCTAATCAATGTTGTAAATAAAAAATAAAGTCCACCCTCTTTGACAACATCTTTTTTCTATGACACTAAACAGTACATGATTTATCTATGACCTCTGCCTGCTCAGAATCCTTAACCTCTATGAAATATTAACTAAAATGTAACTGAGACCAGGGGCAAAACTCTGTCTTATCAAAACAGCAGTACAACCTTAGACCAAGATAACCTTGACAATCTCAAAACTCTTATCGCTTGTAGTTTTTATTTTATGAATGGCAGTGGTCTCTCCAAGAAACTGCCGTCAAGTTTTGGGTCAGATAATAGCATAGAAACTGTACCCCTGCACATCTCTTTTCTTTCATTGCTGACTGTGGTCTGTGGTCGACACATGACTTCTGACACTGTTCATCATAGTTTTTTAATTGAATGTCTTAATAAATGGGTGGACATATGAGGTTAGGTTTAAGATTGCGTCTTTTATATCGTTCAGTGGGGTCTCTGTTCAGACCTGGGAAATTATCAGTGATCTTCAGAAGAGTTAAGATACGGAGTTCCACAGGGTTCAGTGCTTAGACCTATATTATTTTCCATGCCCTTTGGTCTTCATAAACAAAGGAAATTTCCATTCTATGCTGATGACACTATTCTTAAGAATACCAACCGTACAACCTGTACCTGTGTATTGAAAACATTAATAGCAGAATGATATCAGTTTTTATTCAATGCATTCATTCATTTTCTGAACCACTTGCTTATTTCTTTCAATGAAATAAACTAAAATCTAAACTTATTTGTTGCTGTAACCCCCCAAAAAATATTTCCACATGTGAGATCCCCTCACATCTAACATCCCCAACAGTTGCAGGAACCGTGATGTTTTTTATTATCATTGCAACTTCAAGCAGCATATAAAAATCTGCCAATTTTACTATTAATCATTATTTATTCTTTTATTTTTTATGTAAAACCCCAAAAAAACAAAACAAAAAAAAAAGATACATTATTTTGAAAAGCATTATATAAAAAAGGTAATATTATTATTGTGGATGTTTTAGATGCTGTATATAGTCTTTGATGACAATGACTTAAAATAAACGTAAAGTATAATAACACAGGTTGCCACATGACCCTGAAAATACTCTGATTATGGATTCTGACTGTGAAAGCGACTTGAATATTTTCTACATATATACGTCCTTGTGACATCCTGTGGTCTTACCGACTTCTGGTTGACATCTTACATATACTATACAAATGAAATAACATAAATAGGACAATTATACCACTCTTTTAGAATTTACTAATGTTATATAGCTAATCTGAGAACTACATGATCATGTATCCCACTACATCCTGTGATCGCATATAGATACTTGGGCTGAAGTGTGCTAATTGATGAGCCAAGAAACTGCAGTTTGACCACGATGCCAAATCAATCTCACCCACCATTTTTTTTTTTAAATCCTGGGGGCTTGGAATGAATCACATCAGTACAGTATAGAAGAAAAACAACAGTGAGCTCATATATAGAGCTAAGTCGAACAATGTGATTGACAATTGTAATTGGGAGGTCACTTGCTGCTTCCAGAGCTTCTGTTTCTTGAATAAAACATATTTCTCTCCTGATGGAAACCTCTGTTGTAGTTGCGGTTAAAATATACACTGAAGATATATACTAACAAGACTGTCAACACGTGTTATGCAAATGTTATATTTACAGTTAATTATAACATTCAGCTTGTTAGCATAACATAGCTCCATTACTTAATATTAGCAGTAATCTGGTATTGTATTATATGGTGTGTCAGCTCGCCTGCTAATTAGGCCTATTATCCTGACAATTAGTAACACGAAGTTGGTATTAGAGTAGAGATTTTATTTTATTTTTTTATATAAATTACTGGTTGTGTTGGGTAGTCTGCTGCATGTTCACACAAATGTTCCTGTCTCCCTCACCTGCACTTAACACAGTGTTTTTCAACCTTGGGGTCATGACACCATGTGAGGTCACCTGAAATTCAAATGGGGTCGCCTGAAATTTTTAGTAATTGATAAAAAAAAAAAATTACTAATTAAAAATATTTTTCAACATATATTTCATCATAATTAAAACATTGCACACTTTTCCTAATAAAAATTAAGTTTAAAAAAAATGCAGGATGTAATATCTGAGAGGGCATATTGTGATTGACGCATGTGTTACTGCTCTTCAACCTGCCCGGACACAGTCACAGTCAGAAAACCGGACCGAACAGAGAATGGAAAGATTTCTTCACCCATTTGGCTGTAAGACATCTCCAAGAGAAAAATGTTTCTGTTTTGAATGTCTGGGGTCACCAGAAATTTGTGATGTTAAAATGGGGTCACGGGCCAAAAAGGTTGGGAACCACTGAGTTAACATATCATTAGCTTCACAGCATAATTGCCTAAGTCATACATTACACGACAAAAGTATTGGAACATTTTAAATTCAGGTGCTTCTTTTCTAACAGGGGTCTGTAATACAAAACAGTAATGACAAATGTCATAATATAGTTTTATATTATCATAAATATGATATTGATTATTAATATTGATGTTTATATGTCAAATCAGCATGAACAGGACATCTTACAGCTGTTGACATGATGTGTCCCAATATTTTTGTCCATATAGTTTATAAACATCAATATTTCCTTAAAGGTTAATGGGAGATTTTTCTTCTTAAGTGTAAAGAAAGCAGACGGTTATTATTTACAGTCAGCGTGTGAAAAACATTTTAGTAATTTAGAGATAGAACATTTAAAATTATTGTCATGGATAAAAAAAAACATCAGTGTTGAGAAAAATTAAGTAAAAGCCATCTCTATGGGATTTTGGAAGCAAACCAACAAAAATTTAAATCAAATCAACCGATTTAATGTAATGATATTTATCCCGATTTAAAACGACATTTGTCATTCCGAGACCCCTGTTAGAAAAGAAACACCTGAATTCAATGTGTCCCAATACTTTTGTCCATTTGTGTATGAGTTAGGCAATTATGCAATGAGGCTAACGATATATGATATAAAAAAACACACAGAAATGGAAAGTAAAACAAGTACAACAATGGTACACAGAGTGATTTCCTGATTCTGTTTAGCCTGGTTTCCCCACTGTCTCATCCCTTTAGGACACAGGTGTCAAACATGCGGCCCGCGGGCCACATCTGGCCCACAAAAGGTTCCATTCTGGCCTGCGGGATGAATTTGTGAAATGCAAAAATTGCACTGAAAATATTCACAATTAATGTTGCAAAAATCTTTTTAATTCAGGTTCTACATACAGACCAATTCGATTTCAAGTGGGTCAGACCAGTAAAACATTATCATAATAACTTATAAATAATGACAATCCCAAATTCTCTCTTTTTTTTAGTGTAAAAAAGTAAAATTAGATGAAAATGTTTATATTACCAAACTATACTTTAACAAAAAACGTGAATAACATGAACAAACCGAAATGTCTTAAGAAAAGCAAATGCAATTTTACCAACATTCTGCTTGCTACTAAATGTTTTTTGTGATTGTAATGCACATGTGTAAATGATAAACTGATAAACCGAGGCATAATATTGTTAAAATTACACTTGTTTTTCTTACGACAATTCAAGTTATTCATGTTATTCAGATTTTTAAGGAAACTTTGTAGATGTAAACCTGATCATAATATAATTTTACTTTTTTCACTGTTATTATTTTACTGGTCCGGCCCACTGGAGATCAAATTGGGCTGAATGTGGCCCCTGAACTAAAATGAGTTTGACACCCCTGCTTTAGGAGATTCAACCATTACAGACAGTTTTGTCACTCCACTGTCACCATACTAAATGTTGCACCCATTCTATACAAGCCACAAATGTTATGAATATTCAGACATGAGTGGAAATCACAGATTGATGATTTTCAGACACAAATGAGAGGAAAATTCACTTTATTTGAGCTTTGTCTCAGTTTTATTAATCCATCCACATGACATTCTCTCTCTCTCCCTCTGATCACAGTCATTTAGGAGACACTGGGTTCAGGTTTATTTACAGGACAACGTCTTTGTGATACAAGATCTTTTGTTTCACCCCTCGTTCTTCCCCTCATCCACCCTTTCATCCAAGTATGGTCACCTCTGGTTACCAAAAGACTTCCCCACAGATCAAGTGGTGAGCTCACAGTGGTTATGTCCAAATGAGCTTCACGGTACTTCACCCACACAAAGAAGTCAAAGCTGGTCACAAACCAGTGACGTGCAGTGGGTTTCATGGCTGGGGAGGCACTGACTCTTTCAGAGCCAGATCTACAAATATATGGTGGCCTGAGAAACTGGAATAGAGAGAGTGAGCAAAAGGAATGGCCTGGGTATATGGGCTCTGCCTGGGTATATGGGCTCTGCCTGGGTATATGGGCTCTGCATCAAGTCAGCATAGGTAGACTGGCAGGAACTCAACAGGGAACCTTCAAAAAGAGCCATTCCAAACTGAAAACTAGAAGCACTCGGAGAGCGCAGACCTCCGCCAAGGCTGATCAGTGCCCCCCCCCGATTACCACCAAAATTTAATCATTTCTTCCTTATCCCATTTCCAACAAACCCTGAAAATTTCATCAAAATCTGTCCATAACTTTTTGAGTTATGTTGCACACTAACGGACAGACAAACAAACAGACAGACAAACAAACCCTGGCAAAAACATAACCTCCTTGGCGGAGGTAATAAAAAAAGTTTATGGTCTTACCTTTATTTGTACATGAAATCCATCCATTCTCAGCTCAGAAATGTAATCCTCCATTTTTGATGAGGTGAATTAAAGGGCATAAAAAAGAACGAAGAAGATTATAAGTGCATGAATCTGTGGACTCACAGGCGCCATCTATCATGAGGCAGGGGTACTGTTTGCCTCCCCTAGTGACTTTTTCACTGCGGTTTTATGATTAATCTGCGAGCCTAAACACATTACGGAAATACATTCCATACGTTATGCAGATTATGGAAGGATAGAGCATATAATCAGAGTGTTTGAAAGCATTTTAATTGCGATATACAGAGGGACAGCGACACAATATTTTCATCGGGTACCAGCAGAATTCATGAGGGGAGGAGACAGTTCTCCTGGAGGCACAGCACAGCGCTGCCTCACAACGCATCTCCTCCCTGTATTTGAACGGAGCATGTGGAAATTCTGCTATTCTAATTGACAAAAAAAAAAATAATAATAACAATATTGGATTCGAACAGAAAATGAGTTTATAGGACATACCAGCTGACAACTATCAACATTTATTATATTTTATAGTTGAGTTTTTTTTCTTTTCAAGATTGACAAGGGAGGCTCTGCCTCCCCTGCCTCCTCTGACTGCACGTCACTGTCACAAACCCCTTTTTGTCCAATTATATCCCATCCTGGTTGTTGAGCTATATAATCAAGGCTGCATTCATTCAGCCTGCTTTCCACAGTACACACTGATTTACAGATCAGCCTACACAGTGTGAAAAAACGTGGCTTCCTCTGGCTTTCTTCTGAATACAAACAACACTATTTATTGTACCCACAGCATATGTGCTCATATTGTAAACACACAAGGTCTGAGACTGTACGTCACGACCACATACAAACGTACATATGTCATTCAGTATAAAAGGTTACATTTGATGCAAGTGTCCTGCCAACACTTCTTGCATACATCCTGTGATAGCACCACTTGTTTTATATAGTTCTTTCATTTTTTTAGTCATGATTTACAGCCTAGTATGACGGCTTTCATCAGACAGCCTGAAATCATTCTAACAAGACATACATCATTCCTTATTCTCACACAAAACAAGGATTTTTCTTTGATTTTCTGTTATATACTCTGACCTTGTGGTATTTCTTTTTGCGGTCAATCTGACCTTCCTATCCTGTTTTTTTTTTTTTTTTTTTTTTTAACAACCAGTGCACAGATTGTCAAACACTTACAAAGTCAGATCTAAGAAATCTCACATTCAGCCATTTTTCTGCCGTTGGCCTCCTCACATTTAGCTATAATGATGTGTTTCTACTTTCTCTATATCTATGCTATATGGGCTTTCATTTGGTGGTATTTAAATTGACCTTTAGATGTATAATCACTAACTTTTATACAGGATAGTATGTAGAATCAGGATACAATCAACCCCCACTACAATAAGTCATAAGCTCAAAAGCCCTGTTCAGACACTCAAGAGTCCCTGAGCCAATCACAAGCTTTGTTTTCTCTCATTATGTCACAAGAAGATGTTAATTAGGCAGCTGTCTAAAGATAGCCATGACACGGTAACACTGTTACTAAATGTGCCGGACCTACATCTGGACTCCTTCAGGAATACAGGCTTTTTGGGATTAAGGAGATCAAAATAGCACTTGTGGCTGAAATGTGAACTGCCTTTAACAGTGCAATCAAATACACACACGCACACACACACACACATGCACGCACGCACACACACACACACACACTTCTATCAGCTATAAGAGCGTCTTTTGGTCCTTCAACCACAGGGCTCATTTCTCCTGCACAAGAGTCATTTATGTCTACCCGCAAACTCCTGCTCATCATCACCACTTGTTATCTTGTTCAGTCTGCTTTCTGTTCATCCTCCATCCTGTTTTATTTCTTTTCTGCTTTTTGCTATATTTCCACTCTCCGTTCTGTGCCTCCTCCTAAACCAAGGTAACAAGCCAATTGATGCTGATTGCAAAAGGGCCAATTTGTATTTCGGTCAGTAAATTGGAAATTTCTGAAGAGCCATTCAAAAGCAGGTATCCTCTACGTTTCTCTTCAATGAACTACGAGTGTTTTGAAGGTATAGATTGATGCTTATGGTAAATTCATTATCCCTCATTCATCCTGAACCTTTTCTCTATGGTTGATATGATGCTATAATCCACTCTAGTCTACCTTCAGAAGCTGGATCCTGATCCAAAACCCCCCACTTCCTCTTCTATAACGTAGATACATTTCTGCCTTCCCCTCCCCACCTTTGGCCTCTCATCACTACTACACCTCCTGACCCAAGTTGCCAGGGAACGCTGACTCCTTGAAGTGATGTGGGTGGGTGGGTAGACAAGTAGAGGGGTGGACCTGGACAGAAGAGCAAGGTAGGGGAGATAAAGAGCTGCTAGTGCTGTGCTCTCAGTTCGGCCTTTCTTTTTTAATCTTCACGCAGCCCCTTTTGGCAGTCTGACACTGTATGAGCCCAATTAAATGTGGACTTTCTCTCGCTCCGCATCAGTCGATGTCTTTGTACTCCCTTTGTTATTATGTACTGGCTGCAGAGAGCACATTTGTTCTTTGTATGTATTCATGCATTACGGTTTTCAGAATCCAGTTTAGGAATCACTTCATGTTCAATTCATGCGGGAATACTTACATTAGATTGTTAAGATCAAAAGTCAGTCTGTGGCATATTGTACCAACTATACATTCAGTCCCCTTTTTGTTAGTAGTTTGGGGAAAGTAGGAATTTAACCCAAGAAACTCTGTGCCTATGTGTAGCTGCACTACTTATATGTAAGGTTCAGCTTTCTTACTCTAGTGTATAGTTATTATTAACAGTCAGAGCATGAAGAATATTTTAGTAATTTGGAGGTAGAAAATTTAAAATCATAGTCATGGATAAAAAAAAATACATCAGTGTTGAGAGAAATTATGTAAAGACCATCTCTGTGGCATTTTGGAAGCAAAAAAAAAAAAAAAAAAAAAAAAATACTGAAACTTGTCAGTATTGTTTTGTATCCCAGACGCCTGTTAGAAAAGAAACACCTGAATTCAATGTGTCCCAATATTTTTGTCCATATAGTGTATGAGTTATTCTGTGAGGCTAGCGATATATGATGTATAAAACATACACAAATGGAAAGCAAAACAAGTACAAGAACAATACACAGAGTGATTTCCTGATTCTGTTTAGCCTGGTTTGTCCACTGTCTCACCCCTTTAGAAGATTCAACCATTAGACAGTTTTGTCACTCCACTATCACCCAAGTAAATGTTGCACCCATTCTATACAAGCCACAAATGTTCTGAATATTCAGACTTGAGTGGAAATCACAGATTGGTGATTTTCATACGCAACAATGAGAGAAAAATTCACTTTATTTGAGATCTGTCTCTGTTTTTCCCACACGACGTTCTCTCTTTTCCCTGATGTCTTTGTACTCCCTTTATTATTTTGTACAGACTGCAGAGAGCACATTTGTTCTTTGTACGTATTCATGCATTACGGTTTTCAGAATCCAGTTTAGGAATTCATGTTAAATTCATGAGGGAATACTTCCATTAGATTGTTAGGAGTCAAAAGTCAGTCTGTGGCCTATTGTACCAACTATACATTCAGTCCTCTTTTTGTGAGTAGTTTGGGGAAAGTAGGAATTTAACCCAAGAAACTCTGTGTCCATGTGTAGCTGCACTACTTATATGTAAGGTTCAGCTTTATAACTCTGGTGTAAAGTTTATTTTAAGTTATTATTAACAGTCAGAGCATGAAACATATTTTAGCAATTTAGAGGTAGAACATTTAAAATCATAGTCATGGATAAAAAAAAAACAAAAAACAACAAAAAAAAAAAACATCATTGTTGAGAGAAATTAAGTAAAAACCATCTGAGGCATTTTGGAATCAAAGATAACCATTTAAACCAAACTAATCAATGTAATTCAATGATATTTATCCCAATATAAAACTATATTATGACATTTATCATTATTGCTTTGTATCCCAGACCCCTGGTAGAAATGAAACACCTGAATTCAACGTGTCCCAATATTTTTGTCCATAGAGTTTATAATCATCAATGTTTCCTTAAACTTTAATGGGAGGTTTTTCTTCTTAAGAGAGATGTAAAGAAAGTAGATGGTTATTATGTACAGACAGAGCATGAAACATATTTTAGTAATTTAGAGGTTGAACATGTAAAATCATAGTCATGGATAAAAAAAAAAAAAACCAAAAACATCAGTGTTGAGAAAAATTAAGTAAAAACCATCTCTGAGGCATTTTGAAAGCAAAGATAACAATTTAAACCAAACTAACCAATGTAATTCAATGATTTTTATCCCAGTATAAAACTATATTATGACATTTGTCAGTGTTGTTTTATATCCCAGACTGTCTCACCCCTTTAGGAGATTCAACCATTACAGACAGTTTTGTCACCCCACTGTCACCCAAGTAAATGTTGCACCCATTCTATACAAGCCACAAATGTTCTGAATATTCAGACTTGAGTGGAAATCACAGATTGGTGATTTTCAGACACACAAATGAGAGGAAAATTGAGATCTGTCTCTGTTTTTCCCACACGACGTTCTCTCTTTTCCCTGATGTCTTTGTACTCCCTTTATTATTTTGAACAGACTGCAGAGAGCACATTTGTTCTTTGTACGTATTCATGCATTACAGTTTTCAGAATCCAGTTTAGGATTTCATGTTAAATTCATGAGGGAATACTTCCATTAGATTGTTAGGAGTCAAAAGTCAGTCTGTGGCATATTGTGCCAACTATACATTCAGTCCTCTTTTTGTGAGTAGTTTGGAGAAAGTAGGAATTTAACCCAAGACACTCTGTGCCTATGTGTAGCTGCACTACTTATATGTAAGGTTCAGCGTTATTACTCTGGTGTAAAGTTCAAACCAACAGATCATTATGGTAAAGAATGTTTCCACTAAGAATGGTACCTTTTTTAATGCAGTGTTTATGTCACGGTGCGCTTATGCGTTACCTCTGACCCCTCCCTCAGACTTATTATCAACTTCACCTGCTGGCAACACACCTGGAGCAGATCTCCATCAGGGGCCTATATAAGCTGCTCCTCTGCTCTAGTGCAGTGCCAGATCATTGCTGCTCATCCACAGACCACCACAGACTGACCCGGACTTTCAACCCATTTCACCTCATTGCCATAACCCGGACTCTCACCACCATGATCATCCTCTTCACTCTGTGGACTCTGCTGTTTTGTCCCCTCAGGTTTTCTGTTTGTTCCTCTCATTTGTTTTTCTGTTAATAAACCCTTTTACTCCCCTCAGCATGGCGCGTGAGTCCGTTCATTCTCTCCATCATGACAGTTTTAACACAAGTAGGGTTTCTGTTACCCTCAGAAATGTGCAAAATGTAAATTGTGCAATAGAAAACTGGTAATGGAAACACAGAAATGTTGCAAAAACTGTCAAAGATTGCAAAAAAGTTTTTACGCTCTCATGAAGTGCTTTTGAGATGTTTTGATATAGAAGTATAGCGCAAAAGTGTAATGGAAACACATTTTGCACATTTTCACACATCTGTGCATGGTGGTTTTGCTCACGCCAAATGTCTCACCTATGACCCTGTACTCAGAACAGGTGGCTCTAGTTTGTATCGGTGAAAACAGTACGGTAATGACTTGCTTTTGGGTAGGAACTGCTTCCTTGAGAGGCCATGAGAGGTTCAATAACGTCACACACTCATTCGAAAATTCTGGATCCACAACTCGTTGGTGAATTCCTGATGTGCAGTTCTCTCCCGGAAATCCATTCTGTGTGGCTGCTGCCATAAATAGGGCTTTGCCTTGGGACGATTATACGTTCCCTCGTCTTTTGTTTTAGACAGTCACCACAATAGCAGTAGATGAACCCACACTACAGTGCCAACACCAAGGAGGTTTGGAAGGAAACTCAGTGTGTCCATCTTCATTAAACGAGCGTCTTACAAGAACTATACAGTATTCTATGAGAATTACAACTTGTCGTGGGAGAGGACTTTATTAGAATCATACATCAGAAGCCAAACACTCTTCAATGGAAACACCTACAAGTAACAATTGTACTTGTCAAAATTGTAGAAATGGGGCTTTTATTTTGTGGAAAACTGTAATGGAAACCAAGCTAGTGAGACATTTTGAAGAGTAACAGGTTATAATTGATAATCTTAATCAACAAACAACAAAATTGGGTATGAATTAAACCTAGGACAAAACATGATTAGGTGATAACTTTACAACATTAATCCATTGTCAGTGCAAAATACTAAAATGCAAAATGCATTGTGTAACCCCTGATGAACCTGTGCCATTGTAACAAACACATAATGATAGCAAACACTGGCAAATTATCAAAAATTGATGACTGTTAGACATTAAAAACTTGTCTAATCCAATATATTAACTTGCCAACAAGGTAAATTAGTGTCTAGTGTAGGGTTGGGAATCTTAGTTGTAAGGCTGATACGATACGCATTTCGATACAGCATCTCCGATCCGATATATCCAATAAGTGTATGGCATCTCACAATGCGATGTGATACGATTCACACCCAAATCATGATACAGAGCAATTAAGCACATTCTGATTGAACACATTCATTCTGGTAAAAAAAAAAAAAATGCAGTGCAATTCAATGAGCTTGATTATTTATTTATCAAATAAGACCACGACTTTTTACAAAGTGGCTTTATTTCATGTGCCTCACATTCAGTCAGGTGAAAAAGTTAGGACTTTGTTTTCAAAGTTGTTTCTCTGTATGTTTCTAAGAGTCAACTTCTTGCTCCCTTGCTGAATCAATTTGTAATGTAATGTATTTGTAATGAAGGTAAAACAGAAAAAGGTTCTGTCACTTTCAGAGACACCTGTGCAAAGTATTCTGGGATGTGGTGTTGGATGTGTATGACACTGTGTAAGGAAGTATCTCCGTATGTATGGCAGTATTCAGTACAGTTGATATAGTAAGAAGTACACGTTCAGAAACCACATGTGGTCTCCTCCTTCTGTGTCTGTCAGATTCACATACAGACAGTACAGTATTCATTGGCGGTGCTTGCGCCACAGTCCATCTGTGGAGCTCAGACTGTTAGTGTACAGTGTACACATCCGTGAATCCGCGGTGCACAGTAATGTGGGTCTGAAGGAAAGAAAAACTTTACCCAAATAAAAATTAACACTTTTAAATGCAAGAAAAAATATATTCTATTGAACGGATCGAATTTTATCGATACAAACATTCAATAACCAATGCATCGTGATATCATTCCAAACTTTTCATTCACTTGCAGCTTGTCTACCGGTGCACTGGGATCGTGCACGCACATGTCGGCGTTCCGATGCATATCGGATAATCTCCCCATCCATAGTCTAGTGTCATATTTAGTCATGTTACCAGCTTTGGTAAGTCTACAACATGGTGCTACACTGGTTGTGTTTCCATAAAATGTCAAGCAAATTTTTTTAGCAAAGTTTTGAAAAGTTGCTAAAACATACATACAAAGTGTGTGCATTTCAATCAGCTGGTTTGTAGCTCATAAACTAAGCTGCATTGTGTCGTCAGTAGACAGTGCTGTAGACTACATTACAGAAAAAAACAGAGTAGACTGTTGTGACACAGGTTAGTCTTACCCTACTGATGATGTGTTGCTGCAATAAAAATTCATATAAAAATGTTAGAAACTTCTGTCTTCATATGTATAAAATAATCTGTCAGAATCATGTATTTTTTTTAAAATGATGTTGAGTATGTGTGTATGTGTACCTATGTGGGATTGTGTGGATACTTGTGTGTGGTGTGTGCCGATGACTGCACGTGAATATGTGGTGATAAATATGCAGGTGCGTCATTGGGGGGTGGGGGGTTGAAGGGGAATGTGGGTGAGGATGTTGTTGTTTGCCTGGGTCCCCTATCTATGAGCACTCTTGCTTCTTTGGGGTTCCCTTTCATGTACATCTGTTGTAAACTGCTCATGTATAATATATTTTTCTTTCTCAGTGCATGAATAAAATATCTGAATCTGAGTCGAAGAAGCACAGTGTTCTATTGCTGTTTTCTTCTGAAATGGCTGTGAAGTCTTTTTTCATGGACGAGCCAGAGGCATGATCTAGTCTCCTATTCAGTCCAGGGCTCAAGGCTCAGTCCTAGGACCAATTTTATTTACTATTTATATTAACAAAATGTGTGACAACCTTCCAAATGCTATGTATTGTTTTTTATGCTGATGATACTGTAATTTACTGCTGCTCTTCTTCATTTGGACAGGCGTTAGAGTTTTTATAGTCGGCTTTTAATATAGTCCAGTCTCATTTGCAGGCACTAAAATTTGTTTTAAATGCGGACAAAACCAAAGTCACGGTATTTGCACATAAATGGGACAAACCAGAAATAATTGAGCCGATAACAACTGCCCAAGGTACTCAAATAGAATTAGTACCTACATATAAGTCATGAAAAAAGGTGAACGACACTCACATCCAAAATTAGAGGTGTGCAGGATCCCAAAAAAGTAGAACGTGAGAAAAAATAAAGGAAGGATACTCTGAAATGTAAGACTTGATCATTTACAATTGATCATATGTTTGAAAAGTTTTAATATTTTTTTCTGTTATGACGTGTAACGCGGGTCACGTGTTGTGATTAGACGCCACATATAGAACACCTGTGTAAGTTTCTGTCCTCAGTCTGATGAAGGGCCTCGGCCCGAAACGACACTATTAAATGGTTTGGGAGCTCACTGGTTGTGCGAACTACCTACATATAAGTACCTTGGATTTCTGGTTGATCAGGAGCTTTCTTTCCAAGCCCATATTGCAAACTTGGTTTAGTTAAGGTTTAAGATAGGGTTCTATTATCGTAACAAATCCTGCTTCTCCCTCAGTGCACGTAAATACCTTGTGTCAGCTGCTTTTTAACCAATGCTCGATTATGGTGATGTTCTGTATATGAGCGCCTAATATAAATGTCTGCAATCTTTAAACACTGTTTATTATTGTACTTTAGATTTATCACAGGCTGTAGTCATCTCACTCACCACTGTGAATTGTAGGCTAAAGCTGCGTGGCCTTCATTGAGCTGGTTGTCCCTGATCTATAAGGCTCTTCTTGGGTTGGTTCCGTCATATTTATCTTCTCTTCTTCAGAGAACCAATAATCCTTATGCCCTACGGACATATGATATATCACCTGAATGTCCCAAGGGCTTGAACTTAAATGGGGATGCGAGCCTTCAGTTTTGCTGTCCCTTCTGCCTGGAATACTCTTCAGTTGGAACTAAAAATACCAGAACTCATCTCACTACAAGCTTTTGGTACTATTTTACTGACTAGACAGCAAAAATCCTTTGGACAGTGCTTGTGTTTTTTATTTGTTTGCTGACCAGATCTTGCACTTAAAAACTGTTTGCGACCTAATTTACACGCATGAGGCATGAACCTGATAGATACAAACAGGAATTTGCATGATTTACACTAGTAAGATGGATAGGAGATGGAGTAAGGCTTATTATGGCAAAGGTCAAGTGGTTATTCACACATCAGAGATTACTAATTAAGAATCATAAAACATCTTATAATTCTAACACATTCTAGATGCGGTAGTTATGTAATGCTAAGATGAAGTGCCAACATATGGAGCAATATACATTTTCTATTACATCCTCTATAAGCATTTACCTCTTTTCAAAAAACAGCAGAAATCACCTAAATTTGACCGTTTCTGTAGACATTTTCTAATGTAAAGTTATAAAATGCATATTAAACACATTTATAGAAATGCATCTCTCATGTTCTTTTGTTGAAAATGTTGAAAGCACCACCAACACCACCTCCACTTCTCCAAACGATGCGCCACAGCAACCAGTGTTTTCAGAGGACTTCAACCCATAAAGACCCAGTGCTACTCTTGTGTCAGTTCCCAAATACATTTTTCTCAATTTTTAACTTTTCTGAATTGATTTATTACCGTTTATTCTAATATTATGCTCTTGCATGCTTTTGCATTTTTAAGTATAAATCAGTTTGTTTGTTTTTTCTATATTTAATTCACTGGACATGCAGATGTTCATTAAAGCCCAGGCTAAAGTTGAGGGTTATTATATCAAAAAAAGAGAAAACTGAAGAAAATGTGACTTTTTTTTTGTAAAATCTATCATTTATTGAACATAAACCCAAAGTCTTCATCCACTGTCATTGATCCAGCTCCATTAGTTTTACTGGTGGATCAATGTTGTAGGAGATGACAGAGTTTCCATGTTCACTACGGAGCCTCTGAACATCCAAATGGGTCATATCTGATGACCATGAAAAGATGACAAAATACATTTTACACCAATTATTTACATGAATTGATAGGATTAGTGGATCAACAGGTATTAAATACTTTATATCAGTAGATGGTTTTATTCACTGGTGATTGTTTGGGTCTTTATGGGTTAAATCTACAAACTGTTAGGTGTAAGATTAAAGTTACAGTATATGACAACAATGGAACTAGCTTTTGATTGCCAGATTGATTCTTAAATGAGAATTTGTCTTTTCTATCTCAGGTAATTTTCGATTTCCAAGGGGCATTGTCAACAGACTCTGACTGAAATGTCTCTGGATGTAACTGGATATACTGACAGGCAATTAGAGCAACAGTCCAATGCACCAATGCACTCATATTACATACACATATTTCTAAATTGCTTTTCTTCAGATACAGCTAGAAAATACAGGAAAAGTTGCTACGTATTAACACAAAAAAATCAGAACTTAATGCTTTCTACAGGTTGTAAGCATTTAATGTAACCTTTGTATGATAATCTGACATGTGTATAATAAAACATAGTGTAAAATTAATACAGTAAAAGAGGTAAAGACTTGATTAAAGGGTAGTCACACTAATTACTTGACACGTTGATTTGTAGAAGCTGAAAGTTTGGTTTTTAATGCTGTTCATATTTCCTGTATATCCTGGTTGTATCTTAATACAGTATAAAAACAGAGATTTGCATGAGTGGTCATTATAATTTCTGCTAAAACTACAAACTTTTACAGACATCAGTGGATATCTGTTTGAATAGGAACAGTGTTGGACAGAGGCAGATGCATCTTTTTTTCCTGGACATTTTGGAACTATTGTAGCTGGTGCAAATCATAAACCTTAGTAATATGTAAACTTTCAATTTACAGATCAACTGACATTGTTATTAAAAATATGATCATATTATCCGTAAAATTCTCAAAGTTTCTTCAGCTGACTGCCAGCATCGTGTATTACATCGTTCTATATTTTATAGCAACTTGTGTTTTGTCACACCTTTGACAATATGCAAAGCTGGCTCAACATTCACCATATGTGTGAGCTGTGAAATGGTATGTTTCTCCTATCATACAACTCAGTCTGACTCTGGTTTACACCTGAACCAGATGGTGTATCTTGTGTCAGTGAAATTATTAATAACCCTATGCATCATGAGCAAAAAACACAACAACAAAAAAAACAACATTAAATAAAAAATGAGCAAATCATATCTTGCTTAAATCTTAAAGACCCAAACATCCACCACTGAATAAAACCATCTATTGATCTAGAATGTTTGATACCTGTTGACCCACTAATTCCATCAATACATGTAAATAATTGGTGTAAAATACAGTTTGTCATCTTTTCATGGTCATCAGATATGACCCATTTGGATGTTCAGAGGCTCCGTAGTGAACGTGGAAACACCGTCATCTTCTACAACACTGATTCACCAGTAAAACCCATGGAGTTGAATCAATGACAGTGGATGGAGACACTTGGTTTATGTTCAGTTAATGATAGATTTTGTTCAAAAAGTCAACCTTTTCTTCAGTTTTCTCTGTTTCTGATATAATAACCCTCAACTTTAATCTGAGCTTTTGTGAAAATCTACAGGGTCAGTAAATTAAATATAGGAAAATACATGATTTTCACTGAAAAATGCAAAATATACAGGATAACTTTATAATAAATGGTGGATAAATAACTTAAGAAAGGTTAAATAGACAGAAAAATTAATTTGGGAACTACCACAAAAATAACACTGGGTCTTCATGGGTTAATGCGTGCACAAAGAGCCAATGAAGAAATGACAAGATATGTTGCTGTTGCTTCCTAGCATCTAGTAATTACATCTGGTTTGCTGGTTTCTGTTTGTGTTATGATTAAACACACATAATGTATTAATTAGTGAGTTTTTGAAGTGCTTTCAGAGAGTTTTGGGCCTTGGGACAGAACTGGGCCATATGTTGCTTCCACTCTTTTTGCTGTGCTAAGCTAATGGTTTAATATTTACTGTACAGATCAAGAGAGTAAATAACCTACTTGTGTTTATTTCTGGGCAGAAAAGAAAGGACAGCAAAAATAACCCATTCTCATGCAGCGTTACCAATAGAGTTGGCTGAAATACTATATATATATATATATATATATATATATATATATATATATATATATATATATATATATATATATATTTTTTTTTTTTTTTTTTTTTTTTTTTTTTTTTTTTTTTTTTTAGGAAAGAGTAAACACTATTCACTCCTTTTTATTGTTCACATACAGATATCTGGAGTGGACATATGAGCAAACAAGGGGGAGATGACCAAACTATCATGAGTACACACAGCTTGTGAGCTCTCCTCCCTTTTGCAATATCAGTCCTGTAGCGTCAGTTCCCTGGGTTCCTCAGAAAGATTATTACAGCAGTGTACTGGTGGATAACTGCTGAGAGGCAAAGTGTTAATTTACAGCTGCTGCGGTGACAGAACAGTCACAGTGGCTGAGAGGGGACATGTGCTGTTTATTGTATTTAGTGCAGGCGAGACAGTGTTAAAAGACTGATGAATAACATTACTTCTAATTCCAAGTCAGGTAATACTAAATCCTCTCTAATAAGTGCAGATGTTTTCTTTTCAGTGGTTTGCATCTTGTGGTGAGGTTTGCAAACTGAATTGAACACCCCTCACCTAACCCTCTACTACAGGGGCTGCAAAAATGCAAAAGGCCTTTGCTAGTTTTACTTGTTTTGCCCATTTTGACTAGTGAAACCTTTTTGTGCAATATGTCAGACTCTAAAAGAAGACCCACTAAGGGCTAATTTTAACTACGGTAGTGAAACCACAAGTTTTATTCTATTTTTTTCAATTTAACCTTTATTTACCAGATAAAATCCCATTGAGATAGAGATCTCTTTTACAAGGGGAACCTGGCCAAGAGGTCAAGCTGCACACACCATACTATATGAAAAACAGATTAAAAGATCAATAACAATTTAAAAAAAAAAAAAAAAAAAGCAATAACTTTACAATGATTCTTACTTTTTAGTACTGATATTCCAAACTCTAACCAGCAGTGGGAAATCACGTACCTGAACACATTTAGGACCAAAACACTAACAAATCAACCCTATGTGTGTATCCGCAGACTGTACACTGTGCACCCATCTGTATTGTGGTATCATCAGATTTTCTCCTTCAAACTCGAACTCTACTCATTTTGACAGTCAGTCAGTTCATCTTCATCTCCATTTGCTGCATCAGCTGATAGTTTACATTATAGCTCTGTTAGCTTAGCTCTGTTTATAGACAGGAAACAGCCAGTAAAACCACAAATTACCTTCATTTTCTGTACCATTTTTGTTGTCTATAGCTGCATTTAAGATCCATTCGGAATCATCCAAAAAAGGTCAGAATTGTCACAGTTTACTCTGAGTCACAGATCAACAACTGGTGAACTTAACAAAGATAACAGCATCACATAATAAATTTATACTTTCATACTCCTCATAATCAAACTGTGTAGAAGAAATGCTGCAATTTCAGAATTAAACCCCATTCTTTTTACTTATATCTGTATCCAGTGGTGAAAACAACATTAGACACTTTTACAGAGAGATCCTAGAAAAAAAGGTGAGATGGTGATCCCATCTACGTGAGCTTAAACGTAGCATAGGTAATAAACAAATACATGCACACACATATGTATGTAGGTATATATACATGAACATGCACACGCACACACACACACGCAAATACACAAACACACACACACATACACAAACACATGCGCCTTCAACACCTTCAAACTGTTAAAATGTTGAGTCCCTGCTTGTCTCTGTCTCGTCTTGTCTTGTATGCATTACTAGTCTGTTGTCTTTCACTTCTTATGTTCTGTCTTGCATCATTCAATTGAAAAAAACAAAAAACAAAAACCTTGCATAGGTAGCGGTGAGAAACACTGTTTTACATAGCATTCGGGACTCATTCCACCTTTATCATGGCTCTGTTACTACCCCCAGAGACGTTACAAAGCCATGATAAAGATGGGACCAAATGATCCCACCCTTTCATTTACACAGACACCGTTCTGGAATAAAGGTGAAATATTCCCGTAACAGAAGTGCTGTGTAAAAAGGGCTAGCAATTGTAGCTTTTATTGCAGAGTCATTTTCTTTGACTCTAAAAGTTGTTTCCTAGCAGTTCATATTCCATCGTATTACTTTCTCACACTTTGGTTAAGGCCCCGTGGCGTTCATTTTTCTCACCATGGGAGACCGGCTGAGAGATTCACTCCTTCCTGTAGTGGTCATATAAACCCCTGTCGCTGCAAATGAATTCAGTTCATACCTCTACAGTCCAATACCTTGGCAACTTCGGATGGGAGCTCTTTATTTTAAACACTCTGATGATGATTATAGATATCTTTTTCAATACTTAAATAAGTAGAAATTATAAAATAGTGCATATAATCTCTTTAAATTAAAAATATACGGTGTTTCTGCTTGTTGGAAGGAGAGCACTTAATGATACCATTGACAATACAAAAATAATGTGTGAAAACAATGACCTTCAGAGCTTTATTCAATGAAGGATAGAGGTCCAATCCCAATTCACCCCTTAGCCCTCCCCTTTGGCCCCCTTGCACTTGGCACTACCCCTCGAAATGGAGCTGCAAGGGTTAGGGGTTGAAACATTCCTCTATGAAATGGGACAACCCTTAGCGTCCTGTTACGTCACCAGCAGTCATCGATGCTGCTGTAAACAGATACAACAACTTTGTTTCTGAAAGTATACCCCATGCCGTCAGCGGCTGTAACCGTTTCTGTTGAATGGGCTTTGGTCATCTTTTTGCGGCTATCAACTATAAACCACAGAAATGTGATTTATAACACATCGAAATGGCATTTACCAGTCGATCAAATAATTAAGTGTTTCATGAAGAAAATACGGGGCAACATGGTGGTGCAGTGGTTAGCACTCGTGCCTCACAGCAAGAAGATCCTGGGTTCGATTCCAACACCAGTCGACGGGGGGTGGGCCCTTTCTGTGTGGAATTTGCATGTTCTCTCCGGGTATTCCGGCTTCCTCCCACCATCCAAATACATGCACTGATAGGTTAATTGGTTAATCTAAATTGCCCATCGGTGTGAATGTGAGAGTGATTGTCTCTATATGTCAGCCCTGCGATGAACTGGTGAAATGCTCAGGGTGTACCCCGCCTTCGCCCGTAAGTAGCTGGGAAAGGCTCCAAGCGATCCCCGTGATCCTAGTGAGGATAAAGCGGGTTCAGAAAATGAATGAATGAAGAAAATATGTACATTTGTGTGTTTCTTTCATCACACTGCTGCACTTTTTGCCTGTGTTTACCTCCATCTTGCCAATGATTCAAACAGAATTATGGGATATTTCTCCTATCCCTCCATTCGTAGTGTGGTCCTGGAAAATCCCCTTAGTCCTTCCCCTCCGTCTAATGGAAAATCGGGACAACACTACCTCTTCACGTGTACGCACAAAACGTAGGGGTAAGGGGGAGGGCCAAGGGGTGAACTGGGATTCAGCCATAGTCTCTGTTTAAATAGTTGGTAGTATTCGGAGCTGTGGGTGCATTCTCTACTGCTGACAGCTGTGAATATCAATAATACATTTAAGGTGATTACACACTAATGAAAACATAATTATGAACATTTTATGTCATATATGCAGACAAACCACTCCTAAATCACACTGTACTGGACTGTGATATGCTATAGGTTTCTGTATCGTAAAGATTCTTTTCACTCTGTGTGTATTAAGCCATATTTTTTCATTTAATAATGATCATGACCATGACCCACTTAGCATTCATACAGCATGTTCATACATAATTCCTGTTCCCCCTGATACTTTTTAGCCTCGGGCCTAATTTCTAACAATAAGCTCATCATTGTATGATATCAAAGAGGACCTCATGGGAATGCATTTCCTTCCACCTCATCCAATCTGCCGAAGGTTGCTCTAAGGCTTGTTGGTGACCTTTGTTCTGTCGGATTCTTGCATAAGCCTTACTTACGTATTCTTGAACACTATTGTTGGCAAAAAAAATCACAAAAACACAATAAATGTTTTGTTGCTGTTGAGCAGACAACAAAAAATGGCTAATCCTTCTCTTTAGCTCAAACCACGAACTGCAATTTATGCAAACTTTTTGCAGAGCATCTGGTACTGTACACTGATGTACTATACACACATAATCACATGCACTGCAATCAGCTCTAAACCACACAAAACACATCATTACATCTCCAGATATTATTGGTGCTGAGCCAGACCCTCTGGCATTTTCTCATTGTTTGTTTCTCAGTTTATGTCGATGGCTGCACTGAGGTCTCTTAAGTAATACTGGCAAAAAAAAAAAACCCTGATACACTGTTGTCTTGTTTTGTGAAACCCACAAAACATGCAGAATCTGGTGTCTACACACAAAAAACTCCCTGAACATTAACATAAAAGCGCTCATGAATACACATTTACAGATAAGTACAAATGCAGAGGCACAGTAAAATTAAGTGTCTGTGTTTGACTGTGTGTTAAAGACCCATCTGCTACAACTAAATCGTTACAAAACAAACAGTATCAGTCTCCAACACTTCCCATGAAATGCTTTTTTTCCCATCAGCTCCTCCTGTGTTTGAGCTCTACCCTGAAACCATGGTGATCTCTCTTCTAATTAAGAGGTAGTATCATACATTACATTGCCATTTGCATAACTAGAGCTAATAATTTTGGCTCCAAAAACAATGTGGTGTACTTTCTTTTTGACAGCCTCCTTCAAGCGTGGTTATCATGTATTTGTTCACATACACAGGGTAGCACTTAACAGCTCTGTCATATGTCTGCATATCTTGTGGTATATGCAGACAGTCACAGTCGACCAAAAGGACCATTTTGGAAAATCTCATCAACACCCTTCCTTAAATCAAACAGAATGTAGACTATGGTCTGATGTGTGTAAATGGAGCGTCGCATTATTTTTTGATACCGATTCCTCACACATTTTTTGATCAGATGAAAAAGAAATGTCAGTGTTGGTCTCTGGGTCTGATTGGTTGACCAAAGTGAAAGCGTGGTTACAACATAGACTGGAAAGGCTGCTATGACACATCAAAAGGCTGGTCACTAGAAATAGCCATGGCAACCAGTCTGCCGCACCGTGATATCACAACAGAAGGCGAAACACTGTGTGTGGTCTTTTAGGGTGTTTTATGATATGTTTGATTCTTCAAAGATACAGAAAATACAAGGAAAACCAAGGAGGCATCTGCCACTAAACCATTTAAACATATGACTTTGATTGTTTGAATGTTCTTTTGGGAGGCTCTTTGTAATTCAGTCTTCAATGCTGAATGTAACATCTGTCATCTGGTGCCAGAAAAAGCCTTTAAAAAAGCACAGAAAAGTACCCATTCTGTTTTCGAGTGATACCTGCACCATGCTGCACTGTCTGCTAGAACCACCCATGTCAATGTGTCCTTGAGCACGACTCAACAGCAGAGATGTAATGTTTTGTCTGTAGATGATTGTGCACTCTCTGGCACTGCTTTTCCCTGAGTAGACGGCAGCACATTAGGTCAAATAAGACAGCAACAATACTAATAAAATAAAATAGATGAAAAAAAGAGACCCAGATTTCCTGAAATACTCTGCATAAGTGGTTAAATGCCAATGTCAAGAATAGAGAAATAAAAAGAGTGAAGTGTTTAGCAGGAGTCTCAGTGTGTACCTGCATACTGAACATAGATGTAAAATCTGTGTTTGAATGGGGGCAGCCCTTTTATCCTTATAGCCGTTTCTGAATATATACTCCTGGATCTGTTCCGCTTCTGTAAGTTTGTGCTCAATGGAAAATACAATTTGACATCTGAACTGAAATATTGAACTCAAAGTCTGAGCTGACAATTCAGTCTGACCATCCTTTAATAGTTGTCATGTCGGCTTCTGGACTTTGTCTGTCTTTTCTGTTTTGTTTGTCATTTCCTGTTTTATTTTGTTAAGTTTCCCTCATGTGTCTTGTCTGTTGTCTTTACTTCCTTTTGTGCTCACCTTTCACCTGATTACCTTGCTCCTCCCTGATTATCTCCACCTGTGTCTCATTGTCTTCCCGCCCTCTTGTGTATTTAAACCCTGTGTCTTCCCCTATTCCTTTGCCAGTTTGTGCTCTACAACTCGTTTGTGTTCACTAACCAGCATTTCTTGGATCCTGTTCGTTTGTCTGCCGTGTTTGACCTGTTTTCGTCCCTCGACCACCGATTCAGCCTGTTCCTATCCTGCCTGCCTGTTCCCGACCTGGTTCGTTTTCCCGACTCTGTATCTGCCTTCTCCCTTTTATACCTCAGCCTCCAACGATCACCTGTGCTTTGACCTTCGCCTGTATTACTACCGTGAGTCAGCCTGTCCCCCATGTACCGTTGCTTGTTAAACTGTCTTTCCGTGTATGACCTGGCTTGTTTTTTGACCACCCTCTGTCTGTCCCTAGTGGGGATTCCGTTGGGGTTTTCCCGGCTCGGCCAAGCTGGTCGTCTGCCGTATCCACCCGCAGCCCAGACGTTTATCCCCGGAACCAGAGGCTCCACAGAAATTATATTATCTCTGTGTTGTACCTTGTTCTCTGTGAAAGTGTTTAATAAAAACACTAAACCTTATTTACTTGTGGTCTTGCTTTTGGGTTCAGCCTTTGTACTTAGCCTTTCACAGTACAAACTGGCCAATACAATGAACCCAGCAGACCTAGACCAGGTCCGGGAAGCAGTTCGCTCCCAGGGGCAACGCCTGGGGGGACATGAGCAGATTCTGCATTCCCTTTTGGACAAGATGACTAAGCTCGCCACCCAGTTTTCCCAATTCACCCGTAATCAGGCGTCCGCCCATAGTCCACCGAGTGAACCTGAATCCTCTGATCCACCTGTGAGAGCCTCGGAGGAACCCAACATCCCTCCTCCCTCAAAGTATTCAGGTAACCCGGACACATGTCGAAGCTTTTGCACCCAGATACGTCTAATTTTTGATTCCCAACCCCGACGTTTTTCTTGTGAGTCAGCTAAGATCGCTTATGTAGCAAGTTTGTTGGAAGGGCCTCCATTAAGTTTTTTCAATTCTCTAATGGAGCAGAATTCACCCCTAACTCAGTCAGCGTCTTGCCTGTTGACCGAACTTAAAAGAATATACGATCATCCTGTTCGTGGTCAGCAGGCTGGACTGAGACTTATGAGGCTGAGGCAGGGAGACCGTTCGATCAGACAATATGTGAGTGAGTTTCGTTCTCTGGCAGTAGAGTCGGGTTGGAATGAGGCAGGATTAATAACTGCTTTTCAGTCAGGACTGAACCGCACCATTGGGCGTGAGATGGCGCTCCGTCAGGAACTACACACTCTGGATGACGTCATCTCAGCTGCCATTTTGGTCTCGGACCAATGGGGCATCTGGCAGTCTGAACCGTCTGGGATCCATCCAGCTGGTCGTGACAAGAAGGTTGTAGATCCTCCATTACCCGTACCGGAATCTGGCCAAGCCTCGAGGGAGGAGCCAATGCAATTGGGCCGCACACGTCTGTCCGCAGAGGAGCATCGCCGTCGTCTTACGACCGGACTGTGTCTATACTGTGGACAAGAGGGACATTGGGTCGCCAGCTGCCCGCTGAAGCCCAAGACTCCGGTTGGTGAGGGCTCGCTGTTGAGCCGGACGGTGTGTATGGTTAACTCATCTCGTGTGCAGCCTATGGTCTGTTTGTCCTCTGATTCTGTCTCTCGGCAGCACACCGTCCTGATAGACTCCGGCTCAGACGCTAATCTCATGGATGAGAGACTGGCCAGACAGCTCAACCTGGATCTGGTGCCGATGCAGCGCCCCCTGGAGGCACGGGCTTTAGACGATCACATCATCTGTCGTGTGGTGCTGCGCACTCAACCAGTCTCTCTCCAGTTCAATGATGGCCATTCAGAAAGACTATGTTTTCATATATATCACTCTGACTCCCAACCTCTCATTCTGGGTCATCCGTGGCTTACTATGCACAACCCGTGGGTCGATTGGAAGACAGGAGAGATTCTGTCTTGGGGCGAGGGTTGTGCCAGCCACAGGGAAGAGACCCGGTCCCAGAATTCCCCGTCCGTTCCTGTTCAGCCAGTTGTGGCTTCAGTGGAGACCGTGAAGGAACCTGAGACTGATTTTCCTGCTTTGAATAAGGTACCAGAGTGTTATCATGATCTCAAAGAAGTTTTTAATAAGGCCCGTGCAACTTCTTTGCCTCCCCACAGACCGTATGATTGTGCCATAGACCTGCGCCCTGGTACCAGCCCCCCTAAGGGACGATTGTATTCCCTGTCTGGCCCGGAAACCACCGCCATGAAAAAATATATCGATGAGTCATTAGCGGCTGGTTTAATTAGACCCTCGTCGTCCCCAGCAGGAGCAGGTTTTTTCTTTGTAGACAAGAAAGACAAGAGTCTCCGCCCCTGTATTGACTACCGTGGCTTAAATGATATCACTGTCCGTAATAGGTACCCATTACCACTCATGTCATCTGCTTTTGAGCTATTACATGGTGCGAAGGTTTTTACTAAATTAGACCTCCGTAATGCCTACCATCTGGTCAGAATCAGAGAAGGTGACGAGTGGAAAACGGCATTTAACACTCCCAGTGGGCATTATGAGTACTTGGTCATGCCATTTGGTCTCACCAACGCCCCCGCTGTTTTCCAAGCCCTGGTAAACGATGTACTGCGTGACATGCTCAATGTTTTTGTATTTGTCTATTTAGACGACATCCTGATTTTTTCCCCGGATGTCGAGTCACACGTCCATCATGTCCGCCAAGTGCTCCAGAGACTCCTTCAGAATCAGTTATTTGTAAAAGCAGAGAAGTGTGAATTCCACCGGCCATCTGTGTCTTTTCTGGGTTCATCATTGCAGAGGGACGTGTGCAGATGGACCCGGAGAAGGTTAGTGCAGTTAGGGATTGGCCTAACCCTAGTTGTCGAAAGGACGTCCAGAGGTTCCTTGGATTCGCCAACTTTTACAGAAAGTTCATTAGGGGGTTCAGTAGTGTGGCTGCCCCCCTGCATGCTCTAACCTCTCCTAAGTCTGTGTTTAGATGGGGTCCCGAAGCTGAAAAAGCCTTTAGAAGGCTGAAGGACGTCTTCACTTCGGCCCCCGTTCTGTCAGTCCCGGATCCAGCTCTCCAGTTCGTCGTGGAAGTGGATGCTTCTGACCTGGGGGTCGGTGCGGTCATCTCGCAACGGTCGCCTAAGGACAACAGGCTCCACCCTTGTGCCTTCCTTTCCAGAAGATTGACTAAAGCAGAATGTAATTATGACATCGGCAACAGGGAGCTGTTAGCCATAAAGGTCGCCCTGGAGGAATGGCGACATTGGCTGGAGGGAACGGAGGTGCCGTTCCTAATATGGACTGATCACAAGAACCTGGAGTACCTGCGGACCGCCAAGAGACTCAACTCTCGTCAGGCCAGGTGGGCATTATTTTTCACCCGTTTCGATTTCACACTTTCCTATCGACCGGGCTCCAAGAATGTGAAGCCCGATGCTCTGTCCAGACTGTTTGCACCTGATACTGCTAATGTTGAGCCTGAAGCTATTTTACCTGGGTCCTGTGTGGTGGGGGCGGTTCGTTGGGAGATTGAAAGAACTGTTTCTGAGGCCTTAAAGGACTGTGACATCCCGGCTGGCGTCCCACCAGACCGTCTGTTTGTTCCCCCTAACCTCCGCCCACAGGTTATTCACTGGGCTCATACCTCCAAGCTGTCCTGCCACCCGGGAGTCCAGCGGACCATGTTCATCATTAAACAGCGCTTTTGGTGGCCGGCCATGGAGAAGCAGGTGGCGGAGTACGTCGCGTCCTGTCCTGTCTGTGCGGCGTGCAAGACCTCCAATAGGGCCCCGGTTGGTCAATTACATCCACTTTCCGTCCCCAGTAGACCCTGGTCTGATGTCTCGTTAGACTTTGTGACTGGACTGCCCCCGTCTGACGGTAATACCACTGTGTTAACTATTGTAGACCGATTTTCTAAAATGGTCCATTTTGTCCCATTACCTAAGCTCCCCTCTGCCAAAGAGACCGCAGAGGCGGTTCTGTTTCATGTCTGTCGTCTGCATGGGTTCCCTAAGGACATAGTTTCTGATAGGGGCCCTCAGTTTGTTGCACGTTTTTGGCGTGCTTTTTGCTCCCTCATCGGGGCTTCTGTCAGTCTGTCGTCGGGGTACCATCCCCAGTCCAATGGTCAGACTGAACGGCTCAACCAGGTGTTGGAGGCCGGTCTCAGGGTGTTGGCATCCCACAACCCGGCGTCTTGGAGCCGTCAGCTGATCTGGGTGGAATACGCCCACAATTCCCTACCCTGTGCTTCTTCTGGTCTGTCTCCATTTCATGTAGTGTATGGTTATCAACCTCCTCTGTTCCCGGCCCTGGAAAAGGAAGTCAGCGTTCCGTCAGCCCTGGCTCTGATACGGAGATGTAAAAGGACCTGGATTCGTGCCAGACAGGCTCTGCTTAAGGCGTCTGGCATCTACAAGACTGCGGCGGACCGGCACAGGACTCCAGCTCCGGTCTACCAGCGTGACCAGCGTGTGTGGCTGTCGACCCGGCATCTCCCTTTGAGGGTGGAGAGCCGAAAACTGGCACCCAGGTTCGTGGGTCCTTTCCCTATATCAAAGGTTATTAATCCTGTCTCTGTACGCCTCAAATTACCCAGGACAATGAGAATTCACCCGTCGTTTCACGTCAGTCAAGTCAAGCCCGCAAAGGAGAGTCCGTTAGTCCCCCCCACCCAGCCACCTCCACCGCCCCGGATCATCGATGGGGACCCAGCCTACACGGTGCGCCGGCTCATTGCAGCCCGTCGTCGAGGGAGAGGGTTCCAGTACTTGGTGGACTGGGAGGGATACGGCCCTGAAGAACGTTCCTGGGTGCCCGCCTCCTACATTTTGGACCCGGACCTGATTCGGGAGTTCCATCAGCGCCACCCGGAGGTTCCTGGGCCGTCCGGTGCCGTCCCCTAGAGGGGGGGGTACTGTCATGTCGGCTTCTGGACTTTGTCTGTCTTTTCTGTTTTGTTTGTCATTTCCTGTTTTATTTTGTTAAGTTTCCCTCATGTGTCTTGTCTGTTGTCTTTACTTCCTTTTGTGCTCACCTTTCACCTGATTACCTTGCTCCTCCCTGATTATCTCCACCTGTGTCTCATTGTCTTCCCGCCCTCTTGTGTATTTAAACCCTGTGTCTTCCCCTATTCCTTTGCCAGTTTGTGCTCTACAACTCGTTTGTGTTCACTAACCAGCATTTCTTGGATCCTGTTCGTTTGTCTGCCGTGTTTGACCTGTTTTCGTCCCTCGACCACCGATTCAGCCTGTTCCTATCCTGCCTGCCTGTTCCCGACCTGGTTCGTTTTCCCGACTCTGTATCTGCCTTCTCCCTTTTATACCTCAGCCTCCAACGATCACCTGTGCTTTGACCTTCGCCTGTATTACTACCGTGAGTCAGCCTGTCCCCCATGTACCGTTGCTTGTTAAACTGTCTTTCCGTGTATGACCTGGCTTGTTTTTTGACCACCCTCTGTCTGTCCCTAGTGGGGATTCCGTTGGGGTTTTCCCGGCTCGGCCAAGCTGGTCGTCTGCCGTATCCACCCGCAGCCCAGACGTTTATCCCCGGAACCAGAGGCTCCACAGAAATTATATTATCTCTGTGTTGTACCTTGTTCTCTGTGAAAGTGTTTAATAAAAACACTAAACCTTATTTACTTGTGGTCTTGCTTTTGGGTTCAGCCTTTGTACTTAGCCTTTCACAATAGTATCTGGTACCTTGTTTGTGAAAACCATAGAATGAGAGCCACTTTCTGCTTCAATCTGGTCAGAGCTCAACAGCTGGATCCAGAAGAATGAACATCAGTCATTATACCTTTGTACATCTTTGGCAACAGTTCAATGCAACAAGAACAGTCTCTGATCGACTGAGACCAGGTCGAACAAATCACACATTACCGCCTGTCCAAGAGGAGAATGAGTCTGGCAGTTATTGATGCTTATCAGGGCCGAGCTGGGAAATGTGCCTTAGACATAATTTGTCAGAATTTGAGAAAATATGTGGTTAGTGGAATAAAAATGTATTCATGAGACTCTCAACTATATTTATGAACTACTTGCGTGGTGACCCATGGGGATCCACAGGTTCTAGATGCGGTAGTTTTTATGCTGTTGTGTATTCATACCTGCTGTACCACATTTGTCCAGCCAAAGCATTCTGGCCACAGCAACGTGATTGTAAGGCTATTGTATTCCAAAATTACTAATATCTCCCAAAATATTGGTCCTATCCACTTGCTGTTTTCGCTAGTCTCTTCCTTGACCAAAAATAGGACCAATGGCCCTGTAGCTTACTGGCCAAATTAAAAGCTTTGGGAAATGTATCCAGATGCCATTTATTATCACCCAGTTATGTGTATTTATTATATTACAGAAATAGCCCATGTTTTGGTCATATTCCAATCAGATCTGTAAAAAATTCAAATTCCAACTTGATATCATTGATACTGATTTATTGGATCAATCCACTTCCTATCTCTTATAATGGGAAAATTTTTCAAAGTCGCACCAAATCCAGAATCAGATCTGGATCAAAATAATTTCAATACCTTGTGTTGACATCATCATACAGAAGCTGTATACCAAGTTTGAAGTCAATCAGAACTGGAGTTTTGGAGAAGACGACTGAAATGTTTTCCCCATAAGAGCCCATGTTAAATTTTCCGTAAGTTCCCAGATCCAGAAGAAGATCCTGATCAGCATGTGGCCATTATGTTTTGGTCATGTCCCCATCAGGGCTGGACTGTAGAAATTTACACTGGATATCATTTATATTTACTGAGTTATGGCATTGATCCACCTCCTATGTCTTATAATGGGGGAATTTTTCAAAGTGGCACCAAATCTAGAATCAGATCCAGATCCAAAAAATTTCAGTAACTTTTGTTGATATCATCATAAAGAAGCTGTATACCAAGTTTGAAGTCAATCGGAATTGTAGTTTCGGAGAAGAAGATAATTGAAAGTTTTGTAATGGACGACAGACGCATGACGACAATAGCCTACAGCTTGTCGGCCGGTAAGCTAAAAAATGCATAAGTGTGACAAACTGCAGCAGTCAGCTCTTTCTGGATTTTGTGTGAATCCCTGGACACACACACGCACACAGAGGCCACTTGGCTTTTATAAATAGATTGCAGGGACATGGTGCTAAGTCTTTCACAGTTTCTAAGTTTTCTGTCGCACAATTATCAAAAAAAATTAGGTGAAAAAATTTCCATTTAGCATATTTCAATGTTGAGTCACTACAAAGTGACCACATATTGAAAGATAATCTTTTCAGTCATACAGTCACATTTCAGATGTGTTAGGATCAACATCTACTTTTATAATAACTCTGGAAATAGTAACATCAAAAGTGGGGGATAAAGGATGTAACCCTACTCATTCCAACTCCTCTCCTATTCCAGCGCAAATGAGAATTAGTCTGAGACCTCTCAGTTCAAATACTGAAAATTCCTGTTTTGGCTTCAGCAGTTCTAAAAATCAACAGCAGGAGTTTCAGTAAAGCATCAAAATTCACTAAACATTTCCATAACAACATTATTTGATTGTCACGTTAGCAGTAAAAGTGTGAAATTAGACAAATAGCAGTACAAGTTAATAACAACAAAAACAACATTACATTGTAATTTGCAATAAAGGTTGGACTGTCTCTCTCCTGCCTTCATCATCATCATCACTCACTTATCCACATACGTGATAGTGTTTATTATATAGTTCTATAGATGGTAGAGGTTCCTATTATTTGTACAAACTGTTGTAGTAGTAGTACAGCCACTGTTAATACTTGTACTTGTAGTAGTAGTATTAACAGTCATGGACCTTTGTTCTGGTTATTGGGAATTATACTAACACCAGCTGATCTACTTTTGACAGTTCTCGTTCAGTTTTCTGTGCATCAGTGCATCCATTTGTCTCCCCCTACTTCCCCCCTTCTCCCTTCTCCCCCCTCCCCCAATCTCTCTCTGTCACTCTTTTTCTCTTTCTTTACCCTCTCTCTTTAACTCCAACTGGTCAAGGCAGATGGTCATCCTCCAGCAGTCAGGGTCTGCTCCAGGTTTCTGCTGTTAAAAGGAAGTTTTTCCTTCCACTGTCACCAGTCACAAGTGTTTGCTCCTGGAGGATTCTGTTGGATTTCTGTAAATTGACTTGAGAGTCTGGTTTTGACCGGCTCTATATATAAAGTGTCACGAGATGACTTTTGTTATGATTTGGCGGTATATAAATAATATCTGATTGATTGATTGAGTTGTGTGTCAATCAGCCTTTCTGTTTTTTGTGTCACATTAAAACCATAAACAGAGTACTACAATCTTCATCTGACTTTCTAAGTTCTGCATCAGATTTCAGGGTCATTCCAGTTGATATTTCCAACTGGGAAATTCTGATTTCCCAGTTCAAATAATGGATTGGATTTCTCTAGCGCTTTTCTAGAACCCAAAGTGCTTTACATTCTTGACCCATTATTCATTCGCTCTCACACTCCCCCTCTGGTGGTAAACTACATTTGTATCCACAGCTGCCCTGGGGCAGGCTGACAGAAGCGTGGCTGACAATTCGAGCCTACGGCCCCTCCGACCGCCACCAAACATTTATACATAGGGATGGGAATCGTTAAGAATTTAACAATTCCAATTCCATCATCGATTTTGCTTATCGATCTGATTCCTTACCAATTCTCTTATGGATTCTCATTGGGTGAGGGAATAAAACAGTACAAACGGGTGTTTGTATTAACTGTATTTTATATTTCTATCTGCACCGAAAATATAGCATATACAGTATGTACAAATAATAATAACAGATGATGCCAGGCCCGGTTCGGGGGGGGATGGCGGCCGCGACTGTGGTGGCCACGTGCAGTGAAAGTGAAACTAAAGTCGCTTTACTAATTCCTCTATTGCCGCATGTCCACTACGTCGAACCAGTTCAACTCGGCTTGGCTCATCTCCTGTTGTTGTGCACCTCATTTCCTTTCTCCTACCTTCGGAAACTTGTATTTGAGGGGGTACAACGTTTGTTTTCCACACCAGAACCCGAACTGGGCTCAGCGCTCACTCTGCCGCTCCATTCACAAACGTCGCTAAGTAGCGTATCAAATATGTGACATTCTTGTAAATGAATCACATGCTGTGGACAAATATTTGAGCATATTGGAGGGATTCCACCCTTTTGAAAAAATGGAAGCTTTGACAGTGTTCCAGTGGACCTGGTGTTGTCTTTTTAGACCATTTCTGCCTCAACACTATGTTGGCTATGTTCTGACCAAAACAATGCAGCGTACGCATGATGTCATCACGCATGCACAACAAAGGTGGAATCAATAAGCAGAATCATTAAGCAGGCAGGCAAACGATTCCAAGGAATCAAGCTACTGGGATTTGGTTCTCAATTTCCATCTCTATTTATACACCAGTGTGAGTGGCACTGGAGGATGAAATGTTTTGCCCAAGGACACAACAGACACAACTAGGACAGAGTGGGATTCGAACCATCAACCCTTCAGTTATTGGATGACCCCCTCTACCACCTGAGCCATGGACACCCCAATATCCAATACACCACCAGATAATTACATATTTTCTTGCTGTTCCTGAGCTCCAGACTGTTTTCTTCATGTTATTCTTGTGTCTCAAATTGATGTTCTATTCTGGTCCTTTTTCCAATTTCATATTTCTTAAGATTTCCCAGTTTTCTTCATACTCATCTACTTTTCTACCTGTGTATCTGCATGTGTCTGCATTTGGATCCTTTCCATTCTCATCTTATAGACTAATTTGGAGATATGTCTGAAATTTTTGACAGGTACCTATCTCTGTAAGCTGCATGTATGAATGTAAGAGCTACAGCAGAAACCCCAGTGAGCATAGCAACAGAAATTTCACTCATTCTTTTTTTTTTAGAGAATACTAAACTGACACAAATTCCTTGATTATTTTAATGGTCTTAATCAATACATATCCATATGATTTAAACACGCAAAAAAAAAAAAAGAAGAAAAAAAAAACAACAAAACACTCATTAAACATAAGTAACTATTATAAGCATTACAGTCTTACCTCATTATTCTCCTCATTAATAGCTCATTACCACCGCCAACATACATGACACACTGTCAGGGTTGTATTGCATGGAAACATATGCTCTTTTTAGTTATTAGCTGCCTCATCATATTAAATGAATATGCTTCTTGCATCACAATTTCATTTAAGAACCCTCCAGCTGAGATGGGTGATGTCCCATCTGTCAGGATGTCCGACCAAAACCCAACTGTCATCGCCTCCCGGGGGTTGAGAAATCATTATTTCAACATGTTTGCCAGCATGGGGTAGTACAGAAACACAGACCCTTCCAATTAATCTTAGTTATTACTATTGTCGTGTTTCTGCAGCCGACCGCTCTTTCTAAAATGAAACCAGCTCATTATCTCACCCTGACCAATTACTGCAGACTGAAGAGGCTGCAGTGTGTACAGGCATTGGAAGGCAAAATGGAACAGTATTATCCCGCCTGCATTTCACAAAAAACACAGGAAAAGCAGTGAGCATCAAAGGTAGAGAAGATGAAGGCCTTCCACACACTCCCTAAAACCCAAACTTGCTCTTGCATACATGCACAGAAAACCTC
The DNA here is from genome assembly GCF_902148855.1 of Sphaeramia orbicularis. Classification (NCBI taxonomy): domain Eukaryota; kingdom Metazoa; phylum Chordata; class Actinopteri; order Kurtiformes; family Apogonidae; genus Sphaeramia; species Sphaeramia orbicularis. The sequence goes on along the minus strand of NC_043979.1, from coordinate 14,620,962 downwards.
TCATGGATATACAAATACATATGAATATGTATGAAGTGTGAAGATATGGATAGCAATGCCTATACCATCCCCACTGAGACATGCACATGCAAATCAGCTGAGGCACCTAAAGCATTAAATTGGCTCAGACTTAATCCAGCTCTCTCTTTATTCTGATGCAGCTCCAGTTCAACTGAGAGCAAGAGAAGCCCACTGCTTTTAGTCCAACACAATGGACAAGGTATCACAGACTAGAAAACATTCAGATGCTTAAAGCTGCAGTGCTTGATAATTTCTTGGTGTTACTAGGCAAAAAAAAATCCGTAATTACCTTTTGGCATGTTGTTATTGAAGAGGTTTGACAGGAAACAACACTTTAACCCATAAAGACCCAAACAATCACCAGTGAATAAAACCATCTACTGATATAAAGTATTTAATACCTGTTGATCCACTAATCCTACCAATACATGTAAATAATTGGTGTAAATGCAGTTTATCATCTTTTCATGGTCATCAGATATGACCCACTCAGATGTTCAGAGGCTCCGTAGTTAACATGGAAACACCGTCATCTTCGACAACATTGATTCAGCAGTAAAACCCATGGAGTTGGATCAATGACAGTGGATGGAGACACTTGGTTTATGTTCAGTTAATGATATATTTTCCTAAAAAAGTCACTTTTTTCAGTTTTCCAAGGGCTATTCTAATCGTTTTGTCGTCTGTCCATCTGTCTGTCCATTCTACTACATAATCACATTATCTGAAGAATGCATTGAGATATCTGCACCAGATTTATACTGAAGATGCATCTTGACATAGAGCAGAAGCTTATTGAAAATAAGTTACCTTGACCTACTTTTTTCTAGGTTAAATGGCCTTGTACCTTGTGCAGTTATAATTTCTGAGTACTTTCAAATACACTTAACAAAAATATAAATGCACAAAAATAAAATGGTGAGTTAAAATGGATTTTCATGAAATCTGCTCAGATTTATGATTTATTTGTGAATTGATAGATTTGTTTTGCTCAAATATAGTGGTCCAGTTTCACTCGGCCACTCCCAGTGAGTATACTCAAAGGTTGAGTTTTTCGACCCAGAGGAGTCATGGAGTGTGACAGAGCAGTGGCCAATCTGTGTGACCAGTACATAGACACTCCTTACAGTCTAGGCAATAAAAGGGCACACCAAACTGGGCCCTTTTGTCACTTGTCAACATGCCACAGATGTCGCAAATACAGGGTGTCCCATAAGTCTCCATACATAGGAGACATATAACATTCCATACATATATGGTTCTAACATGTATTTCTTTATATTTCTTCTTTATAGTTCTTCAGCAGTGGAGGACACGCATTGAAATGTGTTCCTGACAAAATGGCAGTCATATAGAGCATATTATATAAATAAAAATGGTTTATGTCAAGAAACGTTTATTTTTCCTATGTATGGAGACTTATGGGACACCCTGTAATGAGGAAGCGTGCCATTGGCATGCTCAAAGCTGGGTTGTCCGTTACAGCAGTGGCAGCACGACTGAATGTGCATCATTCCAGGCCACAGTTGACGACATGGTGATATCTATGTGCTGCCGGTGTACTGTTCTGCGTGAGGCTAATGGTGGACACACTCGTTATTAACGTCTGTAAACTTGGACCGTTGACCCCCATTGTGTTCTTGATGCCGTAACTCCTGGACTATTTCTTTTCAACTGCCTATAATGCTCACAAAATAAAGTCCATTTGTTAAGGAAAATATGCTGTTATTGTTGGCCATATACTCTATTTCATTACATTAAAAAAAATCTAAATATTTCTTTGTGCATTTATATTTTTGCTCCATGAATAAATATGTATGTATTAAGTTTTACACAAAGACAATCTAATCTAAATCATAGGGCAGTAACTTTCAACACAACACTATATTTGGCCGAAGTGTATTAAAAGTGCGCAGCATTTTATGTTGATATATCAACCCTCAACTTTATTTGAGCTTTTTATGATCATCTATGTGATCAGTGAATCAAATATAGTAAAATACCCGATTTTCACAGAAAAAAGCAAAATACAGAGGATAATATTAGAATAAATAGTAATAAATCATTTAAGAAAGGTTAAAATAGAGAGAAAAATATATTTGGGAACTTCCATAAAATTAGCAGTGGGCCTCTATGGGTTAAACCCCTCTGTGGTGTCTTGTTTTCAAAAAATTTACTTCACAACAATAGTTTCTGGCTACTTATATATACAAGGACAAGGACCTTGGCTCAAAAATTAAACCAATGCTCAAGTATTTTAAAGTGTAATAGCACTTCAGAAAGCCCTAGCTAAAAATGCTATATCAATATGTTTCCAGGACCGATTCTGATCCATTAATAAGAGTTCTATTTCATCTCTAAATTGCTGCTCCATTAATAAGCTGTCACTGCAAATACAAGGCTTTGATTCTGCTATGTTGAGCTTTGATTTAGAGGTGTGGATTTTGCTGTTAAAAATTACCATTGTACAAAGTCAGTGAGCTAGCATTTAGCATTATCTCACCTACGACTCTAATGCCGCGTTTCCACTACTTGGTACCGGCTCGGTTCGTCTTGACTCGACTCGACCTTTTTGTGTTTCCATTACGAAAAAAGACCTGTAATCAGGTACCTGGTACTAGTTTTTTGGTATCACCTCCACCGAGGTTCCAAGACTGGGGACCAGATACTAAAATGTGACGTGTAAACACTGCAGACTACTGATTGGTCAGAGAGTTGTCTCCGTGATCCACCGTTTTACAAAAAACAGATGTGAAAGTTTACAGTAAATGTAGCGGTAGCTTAATCCACATGATGACAGCCCGAAAAACTACACCATTCAGTCAGGAGATTCAGTCTTTGGTGGCCGACGTAAAAATTCAGCATGAGTTTGACGAGACAACACGTAGCGAGCGAGTTTATCAGCGACGCTCTGAGCAGACGACACGGAAGTAACGCGCTGCATCGCTATGACGTCCAGGTACTGTAATGGAAACAGTCTCCAGGAATAGTATCTGGTACCCAAGTTGAGTCGAGCTGAGTCGAGTTGAGCCGGTTCCACGTAGTGGAAACGCAGCATTATTGTTCATGCTCCTGTAGCTTCGCCCCCTTTGTCCATATACAGTCACTTACGGCTTCACAATCATCAGTCATCATGGTGATGGTCAAACTCATGGCTTCAACACAGCAGTTCTTAAAACAATGAGTGACATCACAGTAGCTATTGCAAGAGAGAATTGTACCAACAGCTTACAGTCACTGTGAAGACGTGAAATGAGTTTGGTGTCTAAAGGTCAAAGGTCACTGTAGCCTCATATCTTTCAATTTTTGAACACAATGTAATTAAACATATAAGTGAATGTCCTTAAATTTGGTACAAAAGTTGGACAAAAGGATGAACTGAAAGTATTTTGGTGGCCAAAAGTCAAAGGCCAAGGTCAATGGGATCTCATGTTTGTCTAGTCATATGAGCACCCAATCTCATTTTTTTCCCCACTTTGTCACAATCTTTCAGTTGGACAGAAGGATGAAGCAAAAGTATTTTTGTGACCAAAAGTCAAGGTTACAATTACCTGATTTCTGTCTATTTTAATCAATGCAATATATTGGGTTTTAATCAAAATTCTTACATTTTTACTTGACTAAAATGATGCACTGTTTAGATTTCAGTGTCTAAATGTCCAAGGTCAAGGTCATAGTGATCTCACAAAACATTTTTGGTTATGACTGCTGGCAATTTAAAAAAAAAAATGGCACAAAACAGATTATGATGCAAGAATAGAAGATGCATCTGACTTAACTTATGGCTCTTGAACCTTATGTCACTAAGTCCACCATCTGCCAGATAATTACAAAAAAATTTAATACCATATAGTATACTAATTCATACCATTATTATTGACCAAGGTTAAGTAAATATGTAAGAATTGTGCATTCTTGTCTGCTTAAGTGAATTGTTGTTCCAGGTTGTGTAATACTCAATGCTAATTGCTTCCTTATTTAAAAGCTAACAATAACCAGCATTAAGACAGTCAGGAGCGAGCATCAGAATTTCCATGGAAAAACTGACCCAAGTCCTCTCCATATAAAGCTGTACAGGCTGTTTTCATGAATGTGTGAAATCCACAGCCTAGAAATGCAATTAGGTCACATCAACAAATAACAAATGACCAGCTCCCAGAATAAAACCGATTCCAAAACAAGCTCCACATAATGACAGAATATACAAAATCCAAACTATCTAAAATAACTGAGTCCATCATCCATCACACAGTATTAACTACAGTCAAATTTGGAGAGGTTTTTGTCAGTCTTTGGCTCTCTAAGGCAAAGAAATCTCTGTCAATGCCACACAGCCAGGCTTCCAGATCCAGCAGTGAGAGAACAAAATTACACCTGCTGCTTTGTTTGTTTCAGTGATAAACCTACAGAATATAAGATATTCCATTCTGCAGACACCACAACAGCAGACTGAGCACTGGTTCACATTGTACCTTAAGCCTCTGTGTGCTTTACTGTTGTTTATATACAGTACTTTATAACCTCATTTGTAGTTACTATGGTTACCTTATTTCTGCACAGTGGATCCATGTCTTTTTACTGGAGAGAGATAGTTAGCAAGAGAGGGGTCTGTGAGGTGTAAACTAATACGAAGTGTTTATTGCCACAGTACTGAGGGACTACCTTTCTCATTTGTCTGTTACCAGAGAGCCAATCAGCACTCTCGTTCTATCATGTGTAGAGGTAACCTGCCACCCTGCTGCCACAGTAGCCTACTGTGGCAATAAGCATCACACATGCCATGGGCCTTTCCAGTTACAGGAAAAGGCTAGGGTACCAGTCACCAGATCTTTTGGAGATTTTAAAAGTTTTGCATCCATACATGTATCATTTCAAGAAATATCTGCATCTAGGTGGAAACAGGAAAAATGGATTAAAACAGTGTAATATGTATGCCACACCTGTATGTGGTGCTGTATGCAAACACAGACAGAGCTGCAGGATACACTAAAATCACAGAAGAATGCAATGAGCATGTGCATGAGGTCCATCTTCTTCAGCGCGCTGAGTACAAACATAAACACAAGAAGAAGAAGAAGAAGAAGAAGATGGCAAGTTTTGCTGTAGTAATCCTAATAAATTTAGCAGCACCTGCAGCCCAAACACTACTCTGTTATCCACCATTATTGTTGTTATCATTTCCAAAAAGTGGTGTTTTGCCTATCCATACAGCAACGCAAGGGCGGCATTGTGAGATTTTTCCGTTCTGGGACCCATTCTCCAAAAATACCGTTTCAGGGCACCGACAACGCTGATGTCATGTAGACGGAACAATATTTTGCAGACTGATATAATTTCACTGTTGTTTGCATGGGGCGTATACGCCAGATATCACCACAGTACTGTGGCGACAAGAGGCTGATGAGTCCATGTAACGGCACTCCTATTTTTTTGGCTCATTTCGCCCAGGGCCGGGGTTACATTCCATGTGTTAGGGTTAAGAATAGGATTAGGGTTAGGGGATTGCTGGATTATGACACTGCGCCAACACAAGAACCTGCATCAAACCCAACACATCAGTGACATAACCCACCCCTGAGTGAAATACCCCTAAAAATAGGAGCCCCTTTATGTAACAGTATCTATGATTGGCTCTGTGGCAACAAAATGTCGTTACTGCTTATTGTCACAGTAGAAATGCTAACATTTGATTGGCTCTGTGGCAGTAGACAAACAGATATTTCGTGCCACAGTACTGTGGCAGTAGCCATTGTCTAAATAACATTTTCTACAAAACTGAATGAAATCTTAACATTTGTTTAAGAAAGGGGAAAAATCCAATTAGACGCTGTTCAGCTGAGTAGTGACCAGATCAAACTAAAGTCATAAAATACAAACAAAACAGCTGTTAAATACTTTGTGTCCCACATCATTGTGTCCCTCGTCTGTACACTTGAGGTTCATCAATGCATGGAGTGGGTGTGGGTGATATTTGATCTCTGTACTACAGCTGTGAATAGATGTGACCCACTTCAGTTTGCTTAAGTGCAGCACAGGCCAAAGACTGCAGCTTTACACTGTGGGATACGACGAGCAAACACAATTCTCCATGACAGTGAACATACACGCTTTGTCTGGTTCATGGTGTTAAAGGTTAAGCATTTCCTGCAGGATAGACCACAGTTGGACATGGTTGGTTCTAAATCTGCTATAAATGTAATATATGCTAAATAATTTTTTCTCTCTCTGTAACATTGGTAAGGCAGGGCTGTATTCAGGGGCATGACCCTAGTGGCTTCTTAGAACACATTAACCCTTTAACCCGTAATGTATCTGTGGTGAGCGCTCTGTATGTAGGATTTATTTGATATATTCATAAAAATTCAACCATTTGCTCAATAGGAAAAATTTCAAAACATACTGATAGAACGGACCTTACTATTTCCATGGACATCCGAGCATGCTCAGTGCAGCCCCCAATGCCTGTGGAATAGGGGGCAAAACAGAGCAGTGAGTGAGAGCGACTCAGTAAAAAAATAGATTTATTTATTTATTTATTTTTAAAATTTGTTTACTTTTTGTTTTTTACAGTGTTTTTACTAGGTTTTGACCGAGTAACTGCTTTTTGGAGTTCAACCAGTTGCCAAACAGCACCTGGACTGATTAACTAAAAAAGAGCCTCAAAATAAAACTACTGGGCCAAAATTCAAATACTTGTTGTTGTTCAGTGTGTTCCAGTTCACAGTTCATGTTCAACATCCCAAATCTCTTATTGATGTACATTCTGAGTGCCTTATTTAGTAAAAACCTGTAAAACTTCATTTCCTCTCTTTGTCTTTTTCTGTTATTCCACCCTGTTCTGACCCTAAAACACAGTAAAACAAAACCACTGAAGAAAAGGAACACAACAGATGCAAATTAACAGCAGCGCATTTACTGAAATAATGTCTCAGGGGTTAAAGAGTTACGATTGTTCTTAATTCTAGCCACCATCAACATACTAAAGAAGTCCTGTACCCACTTTCCAGTCAAACTGTTTTAACTGTATTTACGCTTTACATTACAATGTAATTTGGTAATAATCATACAAATCATATACTGAAAAGGTACAATATATAACATAGTGAGGAAATATAGATGTTTGGGTCTTTAGTTTGTTTTTGTTTTTTTTTGTGAACAGCTGTGGCAATATGTGCATGTGACCGTGCTGTTACAAATGAAAGAGGAGAAAGAAATAAAAAAAAAAAAAAAAAAAACAGAATACAGAAATACTATAAAATAGAACATCAAACCAAACTTTAGGCATGGACGATGCAAGGTTTTTTAATCATGTTTGAACTGATTTCATGTTGGTTCTGTTATAGTGACATTGCCACCAAACACAGCTCCAGACAACAGAAGATTATATCTTATTAAAGCTGTCATATTTGAATGTTGGCCTTACAGTTTTTCTATTATAAGCTTATGTGTCAGGGTTTGTCCGATAGGTGAAAATACCATTGAAAAGGGTGGATGTTAACATGTCCACAATGAAAAGATAATTATATACATTATACTCCATTTCTGTGATTAGATGCTTCTGTGTACCTCTAAGGCGACGTATACATTTATAGAAACAGGTATTTCCCCACCTCAGATTTCAACAAGTGGTGTCAGGCACAACAAACCCCGCCCCTCGCCCATATTGTAGCTTATTTTGGCATTGATCCAGCTGATGTCATCATGTCTATGCATGTGCTGATGTCAGCATATCAATTGCCTCTATATATGTACCAAGTTTGAAGTAAATTGAAACAAAATTTATGTTTTTATAGACATGTGAAATTTAGGCCATTATAAGTAAATGGGAGAAGAAAAAATATTTTAAAAATTCATAAAAATTTTTTACTTTGACCTACTTTTCCCAAAGTGTAATGACATCAATTCTGGGTCACTGGCAATCTATAAACTAGGGATGCACTGATACCACTTTTTTCCAGATTGAGTACGAGTATGAGTACTTACATTTGAGTACTTGCCAAGACCGAGTACCGATACGAGTACTGAATAATACCATTCTAGTTCTTAGTTCCTTTTGTAAATGTGCTTTATTGTTGTTGTCATTAGTCTGACTGGAAGAAAGTGCTGCTACTGACATTTAATGTGTTGGAATGAGCGTTTCTCAATTAATCCACCAGGAGGCGCCGCTCTGAATTAACCATACTGGACAAATACCACGAAGAAGAGTAAAGTTTTTTGAGAAGAAGAAGAAAGTCAGTAATAACAAACATGGAGACGACAGAGGTAACACTAATGTGATACTAATATTGCAGTGTTTTTGCTAGAAAGGTTTAAAAGCTTAGCTTCAGCAGGTAGAGAAATAAGCGATAAGTTTTGTTTTCACTTCTGCTGGCGAGGATCTGCACCGCTCCATACTCCCCCTGGTATTGTCATTCTGGGTACGCATCCTCCAGCACCTGGAAAAACAGATGGAACGTACGCAGAGGACGGACAGAACGCTACGTCTGTATCTGTCTGTGTCTTTAATGTTACTTGCAGTCAGCATTACTTTAATAACCGTCATTTATTTTGAAAAATCTCCACACTCTTCACACTCCCCACACATTATTCCACCGCCGTGTACCTGCTGCTCTGAACTGTGAATTTCACACGGCCGTAAGTGGTATCGGTGCAGTTGTATCGGATTACTTTTACGAGTACGAGTATGAGTATACACACTGAGTATCAGAGCCGATGCCGATACTCGTATCGGTATCGGTGCATCCCTACTATAAACCCAGTTTGGTATGAATTCAACCAATGATTTTGCTGCTGGAGTGTTAATAAACAAACAAACAAATCGAACCAAAACCAATACCCCTTGCCTCCCCTTCGGGGGGCAGAGTAATGATAACATCCTACCAGATCGTTTTCAGAAAGGTTTTCATCCAAATGAACCTGCATAAATATGTCATAGAGCATTGCCATAGGGTTAGAGTCAGGATAAACAATGGTTAGACACATGACAGTGATGCATTTTTTCTTGCATACTGTGACATTACCCTAAAACTCCATTTCACCTTGTACACACAAGCACGAAAATGGAGTTTTCTAAAAATCTCCACTTTGCAACGTGGTATCATGACTCGCGTAAATATACATGCCACTTTTAATTGGTGGTAATTGGCGTATTATTTGCACGTATTCTAAGGTTTTTGGGTGTATGTTCACGCCTTGAATAGCACGTGAACGTACGAAAATGCATACGTATAGCGCGCCAAATGCCATAATACCTGATCTAACATACAATGTGATTTCAAGAGCTCAGTCTCCCACTTTGGCTGATTTTTTCTGAAGTAATAATGATAATGATTTCAGAAACTTTTCAGTGACCTAAACATGAGTTTTCATGTGGATGAAAGGCAAAAACACATGAGAAAATATCTGTCTGTCTGTCAGACACGTGTATATGTAGCGCACTGAAACATACCAAGTTCATAATTTTACATTTCTTGCTGGTTTGATATCATAGTGCCAAGTTAAATTTACTTTAAATAAGAATGTAATTCAATTCATGTCTTATTGTTAAAATGGTTAAAAACATTACTCACCTCATTTTTGAAGGGAGAAAAGTTATTGTACTTACCCTTTGAGAAGAGCACTGTCGCCGTAAGAAAAAAAAAAATAAAGGGAGTGACGGGAATGTAATGTATTTAGGCTGAAGCTAAATGTGTTTGTGCTGAACTAGGACGTATCTTTGTTTTGTTAATAAAAGTTGCAAAATGAAGATGTACAAGTTTCTGGATGTTCATTTTGAGGGTGCATCATATACATGGCATAAATCTTATATACTAAACATTTAAATAATCTGTACCTTCTGTAAATTTCTGTAAAATCCGACAACGTTAATAAGTACATTTGTATCCCATGTAAACTACTTGCAGTACTTCTTTCACTGCCTTGTCCTTATACTTTCTCCCACTTCTCATGAGAACAGTGTATTTTTATGCTGTCCACTCTCCACTGTAATGTTTATATGTGTTCCTGCTGATTGGCAAATACTCATGTTGTAGGAGTGGGGTTTGTGTGTATATGATTGGAGAGTAACTTGGACAGTCTTACCATATGATTTTCTTCAAAAATAGCATATTCAAGAAGGGTCCAGGTGTCAGGCAGGCTTCCTCTGGGTGCTCTGGTTTCCCCAGCCATTAAAAATACATACCTGTAGGTTAATTCTCCTGTCGTGTCCTTGACCATGGTGCTGATGAAGATCTGGAGTTGGTCCCTGAGCTCTTTCAATGGCAGCTGACTGCTTGTAGTGTGTGCTAATGCTAGATACTGTGTGTGTATTAGTACAGGTAATACACAGAATCTGAATTTACCTACAGGGATAGTAAAGTGAGTTCACCTTTAACCTTTAACTTATTTATGTGCATATTTTTGGGGTTTAAGGGAACTTGCCAGGCATGAGTAATGAACTGGTAGCTCTTGGTTGGATACTCCTGCTCCAGACTCAATTATAAGTCAAGGAACTGAAATGTATTTTCCATGAAAATCTAAAGGTCAACCTTAAAGAACTGAGTTTTTCGTTACCTCTCATCTGCTCCTCTACAGCAGCAACGCTAGTTAGCATTAGCTTAGAAACAGATGTGATGAGAAGAGATGAGATGAGATAGAGCTTTATTGATCCTTTAGGCAGAGCTCTCAGGAAACTGAGGTTCCAAAAGCAGCACAACACTGAGCATACACGAAAGAAACACCACAAGAAAAACGCAATAAAAAGCAATACAATATAACATAACTATCTATCTATTTATCTCTCTCTCTCTCTCTCTCTCTCTCTCTCTCTCTCTCTCTCTCTCTCTCTATCTATATATATATATATATATATATATATATATATATATATATATATATACAGGGTGGGGAAGCAAAATTAACAATATTTTGAGGCAGGGACTGAAAGACAGTGTATGACCAATTAGTTTATTGAAAGTCATAAGAATTTATTTGCCACAAGAAAATTTACATAATAGAAAATGTTTTTATTCTATGTGTCCTCCTTCTTTCTCAATAACTGCCTTCACACGCTTCCTGAAACTTGTGCAAGTGTTCCTCAGATATTCGGGTGACAACTTCTCCCATTCTTCTTTAATAGTATCTTCCAGACTTTCTCGTAATAGTTTTGCTCATAGTCATTCTCTTCTTTCCATTATAAACAGTCTTTATGGACACTCCAACTATTTTTGAAATCTCCTTTGGTGTGACGAGTGCATTCAGCAAATCACACACTCTTTGACGTTTGCTTTCCTGATTACTCATATGGGCAAAGTTTCTGAAAAGGTATGGATAATAGTGTTAGGTATGATTATGACATCAATATATGTTTGGTTTCAAAACAATTGACGTAGTGCCTGCTGAGAAAAAACAACTAAATGTTCATTGTAAATTTTGCTTCCCCACCCTGTCTATACATATATATATATATATATATATATATATATATATATATATATATATATATATATATATATATATACACACACACACACACACACACACACACACACACACACACACACATATATATATATATATATATATATATATATATATATATATATATATATATATATATATATATGTACACATATAAAACAGTAGTGAAAAAAATGTAATTGCACATTGGAAAGTACAAGCAGAGACAACTGGCAAAGTAGTAATAATAATAACAAGAAAAGCACTCGGAGAGCGTAGACCTCCACCAAGACAGATCTGTCCCCCCACCCCCGATCACCACCAAAATTTAATGATTACCTCTGCCAGGAGGTATTGTGATCACTTTGCTTTGTGTGCATGCGTGTTTGTTTGTTAGCAAGATAACTCAAAAAGTTATGGATGGATTTTCATGAAACTTTCAGGAAATGTTGTTACTGGCACAAGGAAGAAATGATTAAATTTTGGTGGTGATTGGGGGGGGGGGCACTGATCTGCCTTGTCTGCACTCTCTGAATGCTTTTCTTGTTTCTTCCTTCTGCCAGTATCAAGATGTAGTGAAAATTTCGTGAAAATCCATCCATAACTTTTTGAGTTATCTTGCTAACAAACAAACAAACAAACAAACAAACAAACAAACAAACAAAGCAAAGCAATCACAATACCTCCTGGCAGAGGTAATAATAAGCAGAAGTAGCTTATTATGTTCTAATATAATATTATAGTATGTACAGTATGTACATGTATGCAGTTTAATAATCTATTAGTAGAGACAAGTGGCAAAGTAGTAAATAAATAATAAGAATATTGGCTAATATCAGCTAAAGCTCAGCTCCAAACACAGATCCAACTCAATGTAAGGACACGAACGGGAACTTGTTACACACAGTATATTTTATGTTTAACTAATGCATGAGTCATGAGGATTTATTTCAAGATATATTACTTCCCATTGCTGACTGTGAACTAATGAACAAGTCACTGTAGCTGTATCTAATTACTTCACACTTACTTTATCATGTAAAGATTCATTTAGATCTTATATGAATTAATTTGCCGTATTTTAAAAATCAAACCAGCAAAGCTTAATATAAGTCACTATATTAGCCTCGAATAAAGTTTGACTTCTTCATTTGTGTTTTCCAGTTTTATTTGGGAGTTTTTCATGAACAGTATAAAAGGAGGAATAACGAACAGACAGATGAAAACTTACAAAAGAACCTTTGAAGTTTCATAGTAAGACTGAGCATCAAATTGGTGATAACAGTGAATTCGAAACTTTTTCAATTGCAAAAGAGCAACAGTTTTTCTGACTCTTCCCTATGAAAACATATTTCTTAATGTAATTTTTAAAAATCTTTTTGTAGCTTTCTCATCATTGTAATCTTTTTGTGAATACTGTGCATTGCTGTTGTCATGTTAGATGTTTTGAGTTATGTCTGTCTTGATCGGTAGTTTTTGTATTGTTATGTCTATTACTTCCTTTTCATCTGGTTGTCTCTCCTTTGTGTTCGACATGGGTTTGGTGGGATCAACATTTATAACTCTCTAACTCTTCCAGTGAAAACAAATCCATATTATCATATTATTGCTCAGTGTTTTCCGCTGCCAATCAGTATTATAGCAATAAGAGTGAATTAACTGAATTTATTCCTCGTGCTGGAGTTTTAGTAAACCTGCTATAGATACTACAACATATCATTAGCCTTATAGCAAAATTGCCTAAGTCATATTTTTGGTCAAGTTTTAATATCTGCATAAAATGAAGCAGTAGTTTTAGGACAGTAAAGTTGATATCACAGTTTGGCCAAAAGTATAACTTAGGCAATCATATGAGGCTAATGATATGTTTCATCATATGGTGCATTCATCATATGATCATTCATGTGGTGCTTCATGTAGCAACAAAATTTGTTTTCTTATGTTTTAGATGCATCCCCACATCATTATGAAAAGATCTGTGCATCCATCCATCACCATTACATTGAAAACACAACACAACAATAACGGCTTGACAGAATTACTTTAAATTTTAGACCAAAGGATGAACTGATTGGACTTTTGTGGCCTAAGGTCAAGGTTGCAGTGACATCAAAAGAGCTATTAACTCATGACTTAAATTATCAGATTTTTATGCAAGGATCGATGTATCTGACTGAATTTACACACATACGTGCTTATTGTAATATTGATATATGATTGATCTAAATTTTTAATTCCGTCATTCTCTACCTTTCTCTACATCATCAAGAAATTTACCCCGAAGCCAGAAAACTGCTATGTTAAAGGTCATGGTCACCCACCTACTGAACAAACTAACCTGAAGCAACTCCAGGATCCGTTCAGCGGTGTGGAGGCTTGTGGTCCACAACAGTTCAAATGCAGGTCATGCTTCAGACCTCTGGTATATGTGTCCGGGCACATGTGTGTATGTGTGTGTTTCCACATCATTAGGGCCTAGCCTAATGATGCTGCTGCTTCTAAAAATCGCGGCGAAATGAGGTAAAGTGGCCACTTACTGATGTAGAGGCTGATGACAAATGGCTGTGACCTTGGTGGATTACATGGTAATGGTGAAGTCATAGTTGCTGGGAGTGAAACTGTAACGCTGTCATCATATCAGCTGAGAAATAAGCGTTTATACAGATCATATATTCATATATATATACATACACACACACACACACACACACACACACACACACTGAACTAGCAGGACTAACAAACTAATGGATTATTAAAGATTTCAGCAGGTTAGAAGGTTATTGTGGTTACACTTTGAACATTCAGCTCCTTAATACCCCTTATTTGAATATTTCAATCATATTTCCATGGAAACAGATCTCATCCAGAGCAGAAGGACTCAGTAGCAAATTTCATAAACAAGATTACATGCTTCAGCGTTCTCTATAAATGAATATGTTCAATCTCAGAACCATTTATCAGGCTTTTAGAGCATATTAATAACTAATATGGTCTGTGGAAAGTTATGAACCACTTGAATGAATGTCTATTTAGTTTTTCAAGTTGAAAGTAATTTTTCATGTAAATGAGCCCTTCTGCCACAGGGACATCCCATGTTACTCATAGTATGACAGGAAATGCAAACAAAACAACAAGAGAGTACGGTACTTTCTATTGGTACTTTTTATTTGGATTTCAGAGCAGCTACATTTGTTTTATCTATCCTCAGTTTGCAGGATATTGCAGTTGATTGCCTAATCATCAGAACATTATAGAAACATTTACTTGAATAAACAACATCTTGTTATTTGGAAGCAGCTTTTTTGCACACCATTACATTACCTCCTCTCAGCAAAAGATGCCGACTCATAGTAGACAAAACACATTATCAGAAAAGACACAGTGCTTCCCTGCAGTTTAATAGACTGCAAACTGGATGTGCTGTTAATTGGAAAGAAGATACAGAGCATAAAGGAACTGGGAAAAGAAAGTAAGTTACTTATGTGTCCATCTAACAATAGTAATAGCATCCTCTGAAAAAAACATAATGCATGAAATTGTCATTACGTACCAATTTAAGAAACTACAGTCTCTTTAAATAGGCTATAGGTAGCATTTCTATCATTAGAAACTATCATTAGATAGAACTATCACCAGAATGTTATTCCAACAATATCTTGGATTGTAGAGGAGGATTTATGTGATAAACTAGAAGTAGTAGTGAGTCACTCTGCCAGTCTCCCATGGTGAGGAAAACTAATGCCTTTTACCAAAGCGTCAGAAAGAGAAGTGATGAAAAACAACTTTTAGACTAAAAGAAAATGATAAAAGCTAGAGGCACTCTTGTTGTTTTCTTTTCGAAATGAGTTTGTTGCTGAAATCACAGCATTTCTTCTACACAGGTGATTTTGATTTTGAGGCTTATGAAGGTATAAAGTTATTACGTGATGTTATTATCTTTGCTAAGTTGGACATTTGTTTGTTTAGTCTAAACTGTGACAGTTCTGACCTTGTTTGGATGATTCCAAACAGATCTTATGTGCAGCTTGTGACAACACAAACTGTTCAGAAAACGGAGGGGGTTTGTATGATTTGTTTTAATGTGGCTGTTTCCTGTCTAAAAACAGAGCAAAGCTAACAAAGCTATAATGTTAATCAGTTGATGGTGACAGTGTTATTAGTACTATGAGTTTTTCTTTGAAGAGAAAACTCAGTGATACCATAATACAGATGCGAGCCTCGCACTTTGTTCAGTGATACAATCAGTGGATACATAGGCCCAATCCCAATTCACCCCTTGCCCCCCCCCCACCTTACCCTACCCCTTGGCCCTTGCTCTTGGCACTACCCCTTGAGGGGTGGAAACATTCCCCTATGAAATACGACAACTCTTCTAGACCTGTTACGTCATCAGCAGTCATCGATGCCGCTATAAACAGATGTGACAACTTTGATTCTGAAAGAATTCACCGTGCCGTCAACAGCTGTAATCGTCTCTGTTCCATGGGTTTTGGGCATCCACCGCTATCAACCGCAAACTGCAGAAATGTGGTCTTATAACACATTGAAACGTCATTAAACGGTCAATCAAATGATTAAGTTCTTTACAAAGAAAATTTGTACATTTGTGTGTTTCATCACACTGCTGCACTTTTTTGCTGTGTTTACCTCTATCTTGCTGATGATTCTAGCAGAATTATGGGAGATTTCTCATACCTCTCCCTTTGTAGTGTGATCCTGAAAAATGTCCATTTTGAGGGCCAAACTGCCCCTCCCCTTAGCCCTTCCCCTTCGACTCATCGAGAATCAGGACACCCCTACTCCGTCACATGGTCACGCTAAATGGAGGGGGAAGGGGAAGGGCCAAGAGGTAAATTGGGAATGGGCCAAAGCGTTAATTTGTTGAGGTTTTGGTAGAACTCAGTGTGTTCTGGCACACCACCTCCTTCTGCTGGTGAGAGTTATCAATAGAATAGAAAATATCAATACTACATATTGATCATACTCTGGTCAACAAATATTCATAGAAATAAATGATGCTATAAAGCATTCTTGAGTAGAAAGAGACACATAATTAGAGGGTAAAATTACAATTGCAATGCAAGCTCACTCAATACCAATCTGTGCTATGATTTATGTTATTAATATAGCCACCACATCCCCAGCAGGGTGTCATGAATCTGGAAATAATAACAAAATGGTAATCCAATATTTTCATGCTCTGTAGAGCTAAGAATGCTTAGCAACACATTTTACTCTCATGGAGTGAAAACAAAGCTTTTGGAAATAGTGAAAGGTCTTTTGTTGAAAAGAACAAGAGAGACAGGTGTGAAGTCAGTTTGGTGTCTCTATGGAAGACGCAGTACAATGGCACCTGTATGGGGAAGGACATGTTTCAGCATCCAGTGTGGGAATTGTGAAAAAGGTGTCTGTAGAAGTCAGACTGTTCAATATCCCAGCCCACAGGGTGGAAAATAATTAAACGATGATCTGAGCTGACTTTAGTACAGTTTCAAAGAAGAGGACACACAACTCCAATTTCAATTTACAGTTGAAATCTTGGAGATTATACCAGAAAGACCAGAGGACAAATTTCACATATGAAAGATGTCAGTAGTTTGTTATTTCAAAAAAATCAGATCAGCGGGAGGCCAAAGCCTGACTTCTACTGAAAAGAAAGTGGAGAGCAGTGGAAGAAGCAAAAAAGAGGTGGAAGCAGCAAGTACTGTAGGTGCAGCATCTTTTCCAGTTCTCCACATGAACATCACCAAAGACAAGGAGGTTTGGACCTAAAGCAGGGATCACCAACCCTGGTCCTCAAGATCTCCTATCCTGCATGTTTTAGATGTTTCCCTCTTTCAGTACACCTGACGGTCGTTATCAGGCTTCTGCAATGCTTGATGATAGGCTTATCATTTGAATCAGGTGTGTTGGAAGAGGGATCCATCTAAAACATGCACGATACTAGATCTCGAGGACCAGGGTTGGTGACCCCTGACCTACAGAAGGGTAGCAATGAGTTCATGGGAACAATGAGAAAATACTGGACAAACTTGAATGGTTTGAACTGTGAAAGGCTGAACACAATCATATCAAGATCCTTTTTCCAGGCAGTTTTCCAGGAGGAGTTTCCCATCCCATCAGACCATCCATGTTTGGACCAAAGTAGAGACACCAGCCTGTCCACTGTAGCTCAAAACATAGAATTCTTGAGTATAGCCAAAGCTGTTGCATCAGGATATTAGTAAAAGTGTGGCCAGGTCTTAAAGATTATCACAGAGTCCACACTGTAAAAAATGATTTTCAAGAAAGGGAAGCTTACTTACAGTATTTTGGTTTTTTTTTTTCTAGTTTTAAGTACTGATAGAAAAAATATTTTGGCAGTGCAAGAATGTCAACCTGTTTCTTCTTCTTCTTTTTAACATGTATCTCCCCTTTTCTAGGTCAGAATTTTCAGCTTATTTTGAGTACAAATGATCTACAAATTAGCTATAATAATGTGCGACATGAGCAACCAATACTTTGCCACATATGCAACCAATGTTTCCTCCTTATTTTAAGCAATAATCTTTCTTAATTCAAGAGCAATGCATTTTTTCCTACATTCAAAGACATGTGGGTCAAGAAAACCTGACTCAGAACAAGTCAGAGCTGGGGAGAAACCAGGACGTCCTGTTTGGTCCTCAGCAGGAGTGGCAGCTGGTAGAAAAGCTAGTTCCTGAAACACATTGTGATGACCACCTCAAGGCTTGACATGATTCTGGTGTTCCTCAAAGCAGGTCACGCTCCTGGACATGACAGTACTGTGGAGAGGAATTAGAGAAAAAGTGCACCAAGTATGGCAGTCTTCTCAGAGAATGTTAGCAAATCAGCTGGAGAGCAAGACCCTTGCAAACAGAAGTTAGTGAAAGAGTTTTTGATCATGTCTCAGAACTTTAAGAACATAGTGGGCGTTGAGGGCCAGAGGAGGACAGCCAGCTGCAGTACCATCAACACAGCTGGAGGAGGCTGAAAACACACATAGGTGCACTGCATGACACAATCGAAGAGCTGAACATGGGCTTTGGCGTCTAAAAATACTGAGAAGACCCTGCTGATTCTGATTTTGGCAAAAGGAGAAGCAGCTCTGACTGATGTGGAAAGAGGCGTCATTATAGAAGACACTCAACTTGCAGGAATATGGACTTAAATGGATCTAGTTCTATAGGAAAGGCATCAGGGCTGGAAACAACCATTGACAGAGCACACTTATTATGATGCCTTTGTGTTATGAAAAGAAAGAAAAAAAATTATGAAAACCAGAAAAAAAAAAATCATCAGGTGACTGAAAAAGTCAGTGCAGGACATTATCAGATTGTCAGCAGAGACAGTCCATTGATAGTTATATGAGGAGGGATATTACTGTAGCTTTGCAGTGCACTGACCCGCATTACTAAGATGAATGCACATTTGATAGGTCAGCGGTACAAAAACCATCATCAACTGTTCACAGAAAGAAGTGATTATGGTCAGATGAGTCATCCTTCACGTCTGCATTACCTCCACAATTGAGCCTGAATGATTGACCCTTAAGTGAGGGGCTCCAGTGGCTCTGATGTGTCAAGCAGCATTTTGCTTGCATGATTTTGGTGTACTTCGTCCATTAGAAGGTAGGGTCACGCCAAGTCAATACAGATTCTTTATTTTGTGTGTGAGTGGTCACATTTAAGCTGTAATAAAACAATTTCTTAACCTATAAAGACCCACACAGCCACCGGTAACCAAATCCATCTACTGATCTAAAATGTTTAATAACTTCTGAGCCACTAATCCTATCAATACATGTAAATAATTGGTGTAAAATTTAGTTTATCATCTTTTCATGGTCATCAGATATGACCCATTTGGATGGTCAGAGGTTCCGTAGTGAATG